>NC_138206.1:121542619-121575119 GCF_964194415.1 Vipera berus | reverse complement strand
ACAGGGGTGACTGATCAGACTATTTTATTTTATTTATATTTAATTTATTTTAATCTATTTATAAACCACCCGACAGGATTCTTAGCAGCAGATGAGAATATTTGTAGCTGAGGGCTGAAATGGTGCTCTCTGAACTTGGGGGTTTCCTTGCAGACGTTTCATGACCCAACTAGGTAACATCAGCAGTGCTAGAAGGGAATGGGGTTTGCGAGGAGGAGGAGGACGACGACTGTGCGGTCCTTGCTGCTGTCTGAGCTTGCTTGTTTCCTTGCAGACGTTTCATGACCAGACTAGGTAATGTCATCAGTGCCAGAAGGGAGGGGGGCGTTGGTGCTCTGTTTATAAACTTGTGGCTTGAAGTCCTGTCAATATTGGTGGGAATGGTCTTTGACTGGTTGCTTGAGCAGGGTGTTGTGTACTTCTGATGGTTTGTCTGAGTTGGCAGTTCCTTAAATGGGGTATTGTTGGTAATGAGCAGATGAAACCTCTAAGGGATTTGCGACAGGAAATGAACACTGGAATCCAGGCTGAGCTGCCGAAGGTGAAGAAAAATTGTGCGGTGTGGGTTTTGACATGCCTGGGGATGACAACAGCGGCCCCGGAGCTTCCCTTTCCCACAGTCCTGTTGACTAACCCCAGACATCTGATACACAACCACGGTTTTATGAATTTCCCCTCTTTGCATCACCAGCTGCGCTTGCAATATTCTGGTCTGATCTCACTCAGGTCTCTTTTAGGAAATTGTTAGTGGAAGAAAAAATAAAATAAAATAAAATAAAATAATAAAGGAAGAAGAGAAATTGCCCAGGAAAGATTTGCAGCCTCCAAGAATAAATCTGAAGATGTTTTTCCGTAATTCTACCGTAATCCGTGGAGAGGGTGGAGTATTAGTCAGCAGAATGCCTCGAAAACCCCCATAAAAAGTGGGAACTCTTCTGTGATTTTATTAATTGAGCTGGTGCTGTGTTTCCAGCACACGAGGAAATGCATATGACCTAAAATTTATTTTCTAAGCTGCTTAACTCTCTACCGCGTTTTCCAAGCACGGCCAGGGAATGAGATTTAAGACGGTGTGTGTGTGGCCTGATCCCGTACGGAGAAATTGTCTTGCAAAGGCTGCTTACCAAGCTTCGGATTAAATCCTGTCATTTCATGAATGAGAATTGACATAAAATTCAGGTTAGGGACGAATCTTTTGGCCCTTTGAATATCTTACAGCAAAGTCAGTCAGGTTTATCCAGTTTAGTGCAGGTAGTCCTCAACATACTGCCACGAAGGAGGGCAACATTTTAGTTGTTAAGTGAGGTTTGCCCCATTTAAGATCTCTCCTGCCACCGTTTAAGTTAGTCACCTGGTTGTTAAGTGAATCCTGCTTCCCCATGGACTTTGCTTGTCCGAAAGCCACCAAAGGGGAATACGTGACCCTCTCGGGACACTGCAACCATCATTGGTACATGCCAGTTGCCAAGCCTCTGAATTTTGATCACGTGACCCTGTCTGTGAAAAATGGCCGTAAGTCGCTTCATTTGGTGCCATTGTAACTTTGAGCGGTCACTAAAGTTACTCTTCTAAGTCGAGGACTTCCCGTAATGCAGAAATGCAGTATTGCCCCCTTTTCTGTTGTTGCACCTGACAGAATTCTGCTAGTCTTGAAAAAGTTAAGCCCGGTTGGACCTACGACTGGTTGAAGGGCCGAGCAACAGAAGCCCTGAGGAACCCGCACTCCTCCTAAGTAGTTGGAAATACAGTTAGGAAGAAGGAGGCAGTAGAAAAACTAGATAGCTCTTGTCCTACTCCTACCCCACACCTCCAAAAAATCCATCAAACATTGCAGGTGTCGGCGAAGTCATCCAGGAATCAAACTTGGACTTGAAGGAGAATTTACGCCTCTGCCTCTTCCGAATTGAATCACAGAAAAGAAGAGGAGAGCTGGAAGGGACCGTGGAGGTCTTCTAGTCCAACCCCTGCTCAAACAGGAGATCCTATACCATTTCAGACAAATGGCTGTCCAGTCTCTTCTTAAGAACTTCCAGTGTTGGAGCGTTTGCAACGTCTGGTGGCAAGTCGTTCCACCGGTTAATTGTTCTCGCTGTTGGGAAATTCCTCCTTAGTTCCCGGTTGCTGCTTCTGTCCTTGATGAGTTTCCATCCGTTGTTTCTGTGGTCTGGCCTTCAGGTGCTTTGGAGAACAGGCTGAAACCCCCCCCACTCTTCTTTGCGGCAGCCCCTCAAATATTTGAAGGCTGCTATCTGGATTGTTGAGATAAAACTAGGAGAGCTGCCTTCCCATCCAGGATCTTAAGGGAGACGTTTGTCCGCTGAAAGCTTTCTTTGAAATAATAATAATAATCAGTGCTTTTTTTGTAAAAGAAAAAGGTGCCGGAACTCACACATGTCATACAACCCGCCTTGCCTACCCTACAAGGTTCCATCCAAAAAAGGTGCCGGAACTCCGTTCTGAGCGTTCTATGAGAAAAAAAGCCATGATGATGATGATGATGACGACGATGACGATGATAATAATAATAATAATAATAATAATAATAATAATAATAAATAATAATAATAATAATAATAATAATAATAATAATAATAATAATAATAATAATAATAATAATAATAATAATAATAATAATAATAATAATAATAATAATACACAGTTAGCAGGCACCTTGCTCAGATCTCTGCCAGCTTTTGTGTACAAGTAGTCCTTAAATTGTGACCCCAGCTTTTGTGCAGATTGGATTGCAACCGCTTCCTGAGCCCATCAGGCTGAGCTTTAGGGGGAAGCTGAGGAAAGCAGAGACGGGAGAAACAAATGAGTAATTCAGAAAGACTCAGAAATGCCGGCCAGCGAGATGATAATCTCTTTCAGTGCTTTACACAACAGAGCAACATGTGATCCCAGCCTCTCTGACGTCACTGCTTGCTTTCTCCCCCCCCCCCCCACTCCCTCCCCCCTTGAGCATAACCAGACCGTCTTACGCTGCTGGATCTATTCTTGCGTTTAAGATCCCTGGAAGCACGGATTGATTTAGCAACAGCAAACTACCGGTAGTAGCAGCGGCATCCCTGCTAATCCTCTCTGCTCCCTGACCGTGCCAGAATATAGACCATGGCACTTAAATACGATCCGAAGGCCCGTGAAAAGAAATTCTTTGCCAAAAAAACATGAAAATGTTTTGGGATCTGGAGCAGCATCTGAAGAGGTAATGGCGGAGTGGGTTGAACATCGTATTTGTGTAGTTGCTTTTTTTTTTTTTAAATACAGGTGAGCTATATCTTCGGGCTGCTTTTCCAAGGCTGGGTTGAAAAGACGGCTCTCTTGACGTGAGCTTCAAGGAAATAAAACAAAGCAAATTATTTGCGTCTAAAGGGTGTCCTGTTAAATTTGTAGATCCAGTCGGTTCCCGGGAGTGAACCTGGAGAAATCAAGCGCAGGCTAAATCTGACTGTCCAGAGCCTAGCTTTTCTCTCATAACATTGGCAAGTGGAATTTCTGTTGTCACAAGTGAGCATTAATCTTGATTCTCCTTATTGTCGGAGTAATTGCCCACTGTACATGCATTTTCTATTTTTGCCTCTCTTGCTGGCACCAGCGGTTGTCAAATTGATGCAGCCCTGGGTGTTTTGAGGTCTCTGGAATGCCAGTCACCTTTCTTGGAAATCTACTATTTTAGATCGGGGAGCATTCACGCCCAGCCTGAGTTGCCAGTACAGGGGGTCCTCAACTTACGACCCACAATTCAGCCCAAAATTTCCGTTGCTAAGCGAGATGGTCGCTAAGGGAGATTTGCCCCATGTTACGACCTTTCTTGCCACGGTTGTTAAGTGAATCGCTGCCGTTGTGAAGTTAGTCACACGGTCGTTAAGCGAATCCGGCTTCCCCGGTTGACTTTGCTTGTCAGAAGGTCGCAAAAGGGGATCACGTGACCCCAAGACACTGCAACCATCATAAGTACACGCCCGTTTCGAAACGTCTGAATTTTCATCACGTGACCCACGGGGATGCTGCAACTGTCTAAGTGTGAAAAACGGCCATAAGTCACTTTTTTCACTGCCGTTGTAACTTCAAACAGTCACTAAATGAACTGTTGTTAGTCAGGGACTCCCTAGAGGTGATTCCTCCAACCCGCGTCTTTACGTTTTCCTTTCTTCTCTCCTTTCCGCCCTGGAAAATGGAGTGGATCTTGATTTAGCCATGATTTGTTCTGTACTGTGAAATTGGCTGGATTGGTGGTCCTGCTCAGCTTGATGCAGACGACTCTAGCCAAAGCAGTAGCAGAAGTTAAGTTTTTCTGGGAAAAGTAGGCTTATGGGTTGTAGTATACTCCTGCAGTGGAAGGGAGATTAATTTAGGAAGCTGTATTTGAAAATCTGAGATCTGTTACGCAGTAGAGTGTTACATGTAGAGTCTCTCAGTTAAAGGTTACTGTCCATGGTAGAAGGAGCTGCAAGACGCAACTTCTGCTCAGCCCGTGCGTAGGACTAACCATCCTTCTGCAAGGAATCGGTGGCTGTTGCTCAGGAAGAGGAGGATTGTGGGTAGAGACCAAATTGCTTGTACTGTTACACCGCTTTTTCAGAAAACATAGACAATACGCTTGATACTTGACAAATGTAGCTGCAAGGCATCTTTGGTGCTCTCTGAGCTTGGTTGTTTTCTTGCAGACGTTTCGTGACCCAACTAGGTAACATCATCAGTGCTAGAAGGGAGTGGGTTGTAGAGAGGAGGAAGAGGAGGAGGAGAAGATGAGGGAAGACCGAAGGAAGGGGGGAGGAGGAGGAGGAGGAGGAGGACTATGGGGTCCTTGGTGCTCTCTGAGCTTGGTTGTTTTCTTGCAGACCTTTTGTGACCCAACTAGGTAACATCATCAGTCCTGTTGATGTAGCTGCTTTTGCTACAGGCGCTGCATTGTTGAGCTTAATATGTAGGGATGTCTGTAGAGAGAAAAAAAACACAGGGATAAGTAGGAACAAAAGCGTGCAATTGTTTGAAAAGGGTTGGTGTAACCACATTGGGTTGCAGTTGTGTTTAAGAAAATAAAGGGATGGGACTGCTTCCCCAAAAAAGCGCTCGGGAAGAATGGAAAAACTTGATGGGAAGTGCAGAACATCAGAACAGATTTAGGAAGCGAAGGAGGTGATGGAGAGGATGAGTTTGAAACCGATTTAAAAACATATACATTACGCAAAATGCAGAAAAATAGTAAGCCAAAGGACCTGAGGGTGTGAAACAAAAAATTGGTTTTTGAGATATTAATTTCAAATCTATGCCCCTCATTGCCTTGGACAGTGTATACACAGCATCCATTCCAAAATGTTCACATTCTCAGCCAATGAAACAGCAGCACTGACTTCATGCAAATATTCATGTTCTCCATCAACATGGCCTCTCATGCTATCTTGTTATATATTTATATTCTGTATTCATTTATCCATAAGTGCATTCCACAAATCAAGGAGACGTATTGCTTGCTTGGCGTGACCCATAAACATTACTTTATTTCCGTCATCATCCATTCATTCCATATTACTATATTTAGGAACTATCCTTCAAGTCAATAGTCATGAAAAGCAGCCCCATTATTCAAGCCCAACCACTTTGTCACTCAAAATCAACAAAATAGGCAGTCAGCTTTCTTCCTTAACATTCATGTATTTCAAAAAAAAATCGCTTAGGTTTAAAGAGTTCTGTCTCAGATTATATTTTTTCAAGCAGCATATTAAAACCCTAAATACTAAATGAAATTCATTTAGCACGGTTTTTTTTTTAAATCTGTTTTGTTAAACCTTGGTAGCTGAGAGGAAAATTGAGCTGAGGGTGCTTGTCCACACAATGCCTTCACAACAGCATAGTTGGCCAATTGTTGGTCTAGTGCTGGGGTCTTCAAACTTGGCAACCTTAAGACTTGTGGACTTCAGCTCCCAGAATTCCTCAGCCAGCCCACGGGGAACTGGAAACATCTTTGCACATCATCTAACCATCATTGAAACCTAGAAGACATCCTTGCTAGTGATGGCTGGATGATTTTAGAAGATGCTTTTAAGTTTGCTAGGGTTAGGGTTGTTTCATCTCTCTAGGCTTAGGAAAAAAATAAGAAGGCAATTCTATTCTTTAACAAGGCGAGCCACTGATTAGATTTTTATCTATTTTTTTTATCCCACCTTTATTACTTGATCAGTAACTCAAGGTGGTGAACATACTCCTTTGGATATACAGTAATAATCCATATTTTTACATAAGATGGGTGGCAAATAAATTGGTAGATGATAGGTAGATAGATAGATGTTGTTGTTGTTGTTAGCTGCGAAGTCGTGTCCGACCCATCGCGACCCTATGGACAACATTCCTCCAGGCCTTCCTGTCCTCTACCATCTTCTGGAGTCCATCTAGGCTCACACATACTGCTTCAGTGACTCCATCCAGCCACCTCATTCTCTGTCGTCCCCTTCTTCTATTGCCCTCGATCTTTCCTAGCATTAGGCTCTTCTCCAGTGAGTCCTTCCTTCTCATTAGGTGGCCAAAGTACTTGAGTTTTAGCTTCAGGATCTGGCCTTCTAAAGAGCAGTCAGGGTTGATCTCCTCTAGGACTGACCGGTTTGATCGCCTTGCAGTCCAAGGGACTCGCAGGAGTCTTCTCCAGCACCACAGTTCAAAGGCCTCAATTCTTTGGTGCTCAGCCTTTCTTATGGTCCAACTTTCACTGCCATACATTGCAACTGGGAAGACCATAGCCTTGACTATACGCACTTTTGTTGACAGGGTGATGTCTCTGCTTTTTAGTGTGCTGTCTAGATTTGCCATGGCTTTCCTCCCCAGGAGCAAGCGTCTTTTAATTTCTTGGCTACAGTCCCCATCTGCAGTGATCTTGGAGCCCAGGAAAATAAAATCTGTCACTACCTCCATTTCTTCCCCATCTATTTGCCAGGAATTGAGAGGGCCAGATGCCATGATCTTGGTTTTCTTAATGTTAAGTTTCAACCCAAGTTTTGCACTCTCCTTCTTCACCCGCAACAAGAGGCTCTTTAGTTCTTCTTCACTTTCTGCCATTAGAGTGGTATCATCTGCGTATCTTAGGTTGTTGATATTTCTTCCGGCAATCTTAATTCCAACTTTTGATTCATCTAGCCCTGCCTTTCTCATGATGTGCTCTGCATATAAGTTAAATAGGCAGGGCGACAGTATACAGCCTTGCCGGACTCCTTTCCCAATTTTGAACCAATCAGTGGTTCCGTGTCCAGTTCTCACTGTTGCTTCTTGATCCGCATATAGGTTTCTCAAGAGACAAATAAGATGGTCTGGTACTCCCATCTCTTTAAGAACTTGCCAGTTTGTTATGATCCACACAATCAAAGGCTTTAGCATAGTCAATGAAGCAGAAGTAGATGTTTTTCTGGAACTCCCTAGCTTTCTCCATGATCCAGCGTATGTTGGCAATTTGATCTCTAGTTCCTCTGCCTCTTCGAAATCCTGCCTGCACTTCTGGTAGTTCTCGATCCACATACTGCTGAAGTCTAGCTTGTAGGATTTTAAGCATGACTTTACTAGCATGAGAAATGAGTGCAATGGTGCGATAGTTTGAACATTCTTTGGCACTGCCTTTCTTTGGAATTGGAATGTAGATAGATAGATAGATAGATAGATAGATAGATAGATAGATAGATAGATAGATAGATAGAGGGATAGAAGCAAGGTCATGTGATGTGTTAGTACTGCTTTATAATGCTTTGCTAAGAGCATGATAGATAGATAGAATGAAAGGATGATTGAATGAAGAGAAGGAAAGAAAGAAAGAAGGCATTGACTATTGACTCTTTAGTGCAGTAGAATAAGGTACATACAACCTCAACTTTTTGCTTTCGCATAAATATATTGGCCATTTCTATAAGAAAAAAGAAAGAAAGAAAGGAGAAGGCATTGACTATTGACTTTAGTGGTGTAGAATGAGGTACATACAACCTCAACTTTTTGCTTTGGCATAAATATATTAGCCATTTCTATAAGAAAGAAAAAAAGAAAGAAATTTTTTTTTTGGATAGCTGCTTGTGAACAGTCCTTTTCCACCAGGTCCCAAATATTTCATTTCAGTTCCCTTGTGAATGATGTTGCAGCTGATGACATAACTAGAATACTTTAAAAAAAGTATATGTTCGAGCCGTAGGCAATTACATTTCTTGCTGTTTCCTCTAAGAAAGGCATCAGCCAGATGTGCTTTGGATTGACATTCATGGGACATAATTTAACTTCTTGCAAAGGATAAGATTTCCCCCCACCCACCCACCCACCCACCCAAGGCAGAAGACCCAGCTGTGCAGTTTAAGCTCTGGAGATGAAATATCAAACAGAAGAATCTTGTGCGTTTGTGGCAATAAACACCGAAGAAACAGCCTTGAAATGTGTTGATGCTCCCCCAATTTTCCTTTCTGAATCCTTCAAGACATGAAACGTGGGAAAATTGCAGAGCGTTGTTGAAAAAAAAAACCTGATGACCTTTTGCAGTAAATGTGGCAAGGAACACAAACAACCCGTTTCTATTGTGATGGGAAAATATATATAAAGGTTGGGTCAGTTTCTGTAGGAAAAAGGGGAAGTGACAGCGAAGTTTGTTGTTTTCTTGTGGGTTTCTCCTAACTCCGAACTGTGTCATAACTGCACAGCTAAAAAAAAAAGTTAAAAGCCACTCAGGGCAAAAATTGATGTGAGTTTTGACGCTTAATGTCCCACTTTTGTCCTTACAAATTCCATGTTGGAATTGGTCCAGATGGAGGGAACTTTATTCTTAAGATGTTTTGAATTATCCTGGCATTAAACCAAGGACTGAATGAAACAGTTTGCAACTGTAGCACTGCCTTTTTGAACATTTTTGAACATTTGAAGTGTGTTTGCTATTATTTTCTTAAGGAAATTTTGCTCATTCTTAGCGCTAGCTGGCCTGGAAATACCTTGATGGCTGGATAAAACGGGCATTTTAATTTTGAAGGGAGGGGAAAAAAGTTTTGGGGAACAGGGAGAGTGAAATCCAATCAGGTAGTCCTTGACTTACGGCTGCAATTCAGCCCAAAATTTCCATTGCTAAGCGAGACATTGGTTAAGTGAGTTTTGCCTCCTCTTACGACCTTCCTTGCCACCGTTGTTAAGTGAATCACTGCAGCTGTTAGTCACACGGTTGTTACGTGAATCTGGTTTCCCCATTGACTTTGCTTGTCTAAAAAGATCATGTGACCCCCCAGGACACTGCAACCGTCATAAATACGAGTCAGTTGCCAAGCCTCTGAATTTTGATCACGTGATCCACGGGGATGCTGCGACGGTCGTAAGTGTGAAAAAGAGCCCTGGGGAAAAAAAATGACTTGTGACCGTTTCCGCCCTTGAAACGGTTGCAGCCTCCCCGTGGTCATGTGACTAATGTTTGGTTGCTTGGCAACCGGCACTTATTTATGTGACACCCCCCCCCCCCCGCTTGGTGAACCTCTGATGCGCAAAGTCAGTGGGGAAACCAAATTCGCTGAAACGCGTTCCCAACTTCGCAGCTGCAGCGAACCACGTTAACGACCTTGGCAAGAGAGGTCGCAAAATGGGGCAAAACTCGAACAACTGCCTTGCTTAGCCACGGAAATGTTGAGCTCAGTCGTGGTGGCAAGTTGAGAACTACACCTGTAGTAGCAACCAAAGCCCGATTTCCAAGCCCCCCCTGCTTTCTCTGCCCTAAAGCCCCCCCCCTCCCCCATCTGCGAGGGGGGGAAGGAGTCCCGGCGAGGCCGTTTGTGCCTTTCCTCCAGCGGCCATTAGAGGGCGCCCTCGGAGCGGCTCAGCAACCAGCAGTTAGCGCAGGGGTAGGCAACCTCGGCTCTTTTATGATTCATGGACTTCAACTCCCAGAATTCCTGAGCCAGCTTGGCTGGCTCAGGAATTCTGGGAGTTGTAGTCCATGAGTCATAAAAGAGCCGAGGTTGCCTACCCCTGAGTTAGTGCAATGCAGCCTTGCAAAGCGGGGTGGGGGGGGGAAAGGGGAGAAGAAAGCCCCCTCCCCGTTTCTCCCCCCTCCCCCCCCCAGCGCCGCCGAGCTCCTCCGCGTCCTTTCGCTTTCTCTCGCACGCGCGGAGCAATTCCCCCCCCCCGTCGCTCCCGGCTCCCCGGCTGGAGCGGACTTGAAAGGGGAAGGGGGCTAGTTTGGAAGATGCCCCTCCTGGGACTGGGGGGGGGTCAAAACTCCCCCTCCCTTCCTGGCTCCCTTGAAGGTTTGGGGGGTTTTTCTCCTTTTGGGGAGAAGCCCGGCTGGCTCCCCTCGGATCCCTTTCGCGCGGCGCGCTTCCCCGCACGGGGAGGGGGGGGAAGAGGGGGGGCGGGGCGAGGGCGGGCCCGGGGAGGCGTGTCCGGGGCCCCGACGGGCCAATGAGCGCCGCGCCTGCCTTGCCAATGCATCGGGCGAGCGGGCGAGAGGCCCCGCCAGGCTCCGGGCAGCCGGCGAAGCGGCGGGCGGCGGGCGGGCCCTTTGGCGCATTGTCGGCGCGCTCCTTCTTCCCCCGCGGGGCTCGCCATCCCGGCCCCTGCTGCCGCAGCCGGCCGGCCGGCCGGGGGCGATGGATCTCGGCGTCTACCAGCTGCGGCACTTCTCCATCTCCTTCCTCTCCTCCTTGCTGGGCACCGACAGCGCCGCGCTCAGCCTCGACAGTAGGTAAAGGCAGCAGCAGCAGCAGCCCAAAGCCCGGCGGGCGGGCGAGGGAGCTCCGGGGCCCCCGGCAGGCCGGACGGAGCCTGACAGCCGGAGGAGGAGGGGGCTTCCCGAGCCGCGCGCCCGCGCCCCTCTCGGCCGCTGCTAACCTGGCCTTCTCCCTTCCTTCCTCCCTCCCTTCCTTTCTCTCCCTCCCTCCCTCCCTTCCTTTCTCTCTCTCTCTCTCTCTCTCTCTCTCTTTCCCTCCCTCCCTCCCTTCCTTTCTTTCTCTCTCTCTCTCTCTCTCTTTCCCTCCCTCCCTTCCTTTCTTTCTCTCTCTCTCTCTCTTCCCCTCCCTCCCTCCCTCCCTTCCTTCCTTCCTTCCTTTCTCTCCCTCCCTCCCTCCCTTCCTTCCTTCCTTTCTCTCTCTCTCTCTCTCTTTCCCTCCCTCCCTTCCTTCCTCCCTCCCTTCCTTCCTTCCTTCCTTCCTTCCTTTCTCTCCCTCCCTCCCTTCCTTCCTTTCTTTCTCTCCCTCCCTCCCTCCCTCCCTTCCTTCCTTTCTCTCTCTCTCTCTTTCCCTCCCTCCCTCCCTTCCTTCCTTCCTTCCTTCCTTCCTTCCTTCCTTCCTTCCTTCCTTCCTTCCTTCCTTTCTCTCTCTCTCTCTCTTTTCCTTCCTTCCTTCCTTCCTTCCTTCCTTCCTTCCTTCCTGCCTTCCTTCCTTCCTTCCCCGTTTGTGTCTTGCAGCTCCTCCGGGGCCAGCGTGGTCGCCATCGACAACAAAATCGAGCAAGCCATGGTAGGTCGGGGGGGGGGGCCGGGGAGGATGGCTGGGTGGACGGGGGGGGGGGCTGGCTGGCTGGGATTAGCCGATGGGAAGCGGGAGGGTCCGGGTGTCACCCTCCTCCCTCCCTCCCTCCCTGGCGCTGCAGAGCCGGCGCCCCCCTTCCCGAAGGAGGAGACGGGCCGGGGTCGCTTCGTCCGGCGGGGGGGGAGGGGGGCAGAAACCTCGCCGTCCTCTTTGCATCGGCCCCCCAAAGCAGGTGGGGGGTCAGCGGCAAGAATCATGGGGAGAGCGGGGGGAAGAAAGCAGAGAAAAAGAGCCTTTAATTCTCTTGGGGGGGGAGGAGGAGGAGGGTGCTCTTGTCATCTGCAGATTGATTGATCTCCCCCTCCCCGTTGTTATTATTCCCCCCCCTTTTTTTTTTGCTCCCCGTCTCCAAAATTGTTTTGTGCTTTTGTTGCAAGGAGCCCCATCTCCCGGGATCTTCCTCCTTCCCCCCTCCTTTTTCTTCCCCCCCCTCCTCCTCCTCCTCCTCCTCCGCCTCTGTTGCTAGGCAAAGTTGAAGTGTAACCCCCAGCTATAAATAGGGCGGCCCTGCTGATTGGCCGAAGGATCAGCTAGGGAGGCGGTCTTCCTCGCCCGGCCTGACGTCAGAGGGGGATGGTGGGGAGGGAAATGCGGCAAGCGGCCTTATCTCCCCCCCCTCTTTTCCTTCCTCCCACCAGACAGACTGAGCTGCAGCCCAGGCGGTGGGCATGGGGGGGGCGCGCATGGGGCGCCCTGGAGAGGAGGGGCAGGGAAGCGATCGGGGCCCAGAGCCCCCCCCCAAAAAAACTAGGAAAGGCTTCCCTTTCCCCCCCCCCCAAAAAAAGCCAGCTGCAGCCACCACCATGGTACAGCCCTAGAGCAGCATCCTTGATGCTCTGAGCCCGGAGGAAAAAGCAGCAGCGATGCAACAACCCCGGAGTGTTTCAGGCGGGGCCTGTTGTGTCTGATCCAAAATTTAAGGCTGGATCTTCCCAGTCAGCTGGACTGCTTTGCTCCGGAAGGAAAGGCCCAAAAGACACTCAAGAGATCAGGTTATTGCCCTCCTTTCCCCCCCCCATTATTCTTAATCCAGGACATCCCCTCCCCCCCCCAAAGGCTGGACAATTTAGCCTTGTAGTCCCGCTGCCAAACGGGAACCCCCTTCTGGGAACCCATCTAATTCCCGTGAAACTGGAGTGGCGCTGACGTCCGCAAGAGGAGCAAAGCCCGTCCCTTCCGTCCCGCCAAATTTGCCAGGGAAAAGTCGCCCTCCGCCCTGCCTAACTAAGTGTCCTTGTGGGGACAGCTTTGCGTTAACCTCCAGCGGAAGGGAAGTTCAGCATTTAAAACCTTGAGGATGATTTGTGTTGTGTTGCAAGCCCAAGGCTCCTCCATTCAACGGTTGGGATCTTTTAAATGGGTAAGAGCTTGGGGATGTTAATGGTTAAGTTGGATACACGAAGAATATTCCCAGTATACATCATCTTCCCACAAGGGCTGGAGTTGGTGTTCTCTGATCGAGTCGGTTTCCCGGAGTTTTGCAAACGAAAAGGTTTTAAAATGAGCATCTGAGTGGGAAAGTGTTAAAATGAGAATTGGCTGTTGGGCCTAAGATAAAGGGATTGCAAAAAAAATTTGAATCCTTTATCTGGGTCCAAATCTGGGTGTGTGATGTCTGTGGAGATTCTCAGTCATCCAGGTCTGGGTTTGTGATGTTTTTCTGTGTATTTTAATTCCTTGCAACCTGCTTCAGGCTGCTTAGGTGTAAACACCAATAAAAGGGAATATTTGCAGCTCAGGGTTGAAATTTTTTGTAAAAATTTTTTTAATTCCATTTATATCCCGCCCTTCTCCGAAGACTCAGGGCGGCTTATAAGCTTAGCAGAAATGAGGGGTCCTTGGTGCTCTCTGAGCTTATTTATTTATTTATTTATTTATTTATTTATTTTATTGCATTTATATACCGCCCTTTCCCTGAGGACTCAGGGCGGTTTACAGGGAGTTAAAAATCAAACATACAAAAGTTAAAAGCCAAGTTAAAAAATATTAAATCAACCCTGTGCTATTAAAAACCCCAATTAAAATAATTTTCTCCTCAGCCTGGGCCCGAGAGCTCAAAGAGCCAGGTCTTCAGGCCCCGGCGGAATGATCGGAGGTCGGGGGCAGCTTGGGGGGGTTTCTTGCAGACGTTTCATGACCCAAACTAGGGAACATCATCAGTGCAAGAAGGGAGTGGGGTTTATGGAGAGGAGAAGGAGGAGGACTGTGGGGTCCTTGGTGCTGTCTGAGCTTGGTGGTTTCCTTGCAGATGTTTAAGGCCCCATCTTGGGAACCTCATCAGTGTCTAACCTAACCCATCATCAGTGAACTGATGATGCTACCTAGTTTGGGTCATGAAACGTCTGCAAGAAAACCACCAAGCTCTGAGACCAACAGGAACCCTTCATTTGTGTAGAGCAGAGGTCTTCAAACTTGGCCCTTTTATGACTTATGGACTTCAACTCCCAGAATTCCTCAGCCAGGCACGTGTGCCTGGCTGAGGAATTCTGGGTAGTTGAAGTCCACAAGTCATAAAAGGGCCCAGTTTGAAGACCGCTGGTTTAGTGCAAGGATATCCATCCTTGGCAACTTTTAAGACCTGTGCTGGCTGAGGAATTCTGGGTACTTGAAGTCCACAAGTCATAAAAGGGCCCAGTTTGAAGACCCCTGGTGTAGAGAGAGTTGGAATGGGTCAATCTCGAGGGTGGCATTCAAGCAGAGGGGCCCTTTGGATGTAGACCGTCCCCATTCTTGACAGGCCTTGCCAGCATCTCCCACTGTTGGTGCAACTCTTTTTTTTCTTCCCCCTTCTGCTTCTGTTTTCCAGGATCTGGTGAAGAGCCACTTGATGTACGCCGTGCGAGAGGAAGTTGAGGTGCTGAAAGAGCAGATCAAAGAACTCATTGAGAAAAACAACCAGCTGGAGCAAGAGAATAACTTGTTGAAAACTTTAGCCAGTCCAGAACAGCTGGCTCAGTTCCAGGCACAATTACCGGCCAGCTCTTCTCCGGCGGCGTCTTCACAAACGCAAGGGACGAATCTGCAGCCTTCCCAGCCTGCGCCTCCAAGCTCCGGACCCTCGGCGTAGTAGTCCAGCCGGCACCACCTTTCAAGATTTCGGCACCCTTGGACTCTGCTGAGGCTGGACTGCAGGAATCCAGCAGTCTCTGCATGCTGTTCCCCCCACCTCACCCTGACCCACCCCAGTTATGAAAACTCTTCCGCAGTATTAAGCTGTTCAGGGGGCAGCAGGAGAGGATTGAAATGTTTCTTTTAGAGTTTTTTTTTTAATTGGGGGTGGGAGGGAGGGTCTTGACACCCTTCAGGGAATTAGCACCAATGCACTGGGCGACTTGGGCAGCTTCTGCAGCGGCTGGTTAAAAAAACAAAACAAAACACGTATGTGTGCCTGAAGCTTATTTTTTTCCCCCCCTAAACGATCTTCCTTCCGTGTAGTGCCGTGATGAATGCAAGCGCTTTTGGGCCTGGAAATGTGAAGGCCTTGGCTGGGAAAGTGGGGATGAAGCCCCCCCCCTTCTCTAGCTTTCCATCCGGAAGCCAAAGGAATAAGACAGGGGAAGAAGGAAATGTGGGGAAACAGGGACAGTAAAAGGGGGAAGGGGCTTTTGGAGCCTGCAGTCTTAAAAAAAAAAAGAAAAAGCAGATGTGCACTCATTTTCTCTAGCCAAGGAAAGTGCAAAAACAAAAGAAAAAAAATCGCCTATTTTCTAGGAGAGGAATCGGTAGGTTTAAAAAAATATATATGCTGTGACATAGGATGGTCTGATGAAGGTTTGTTTGCTTAATGTATATTTGTGTATTTAGTGTATAATTACTTTGTAAAATAGGAACTGTAACTATTCCATTCAGTTGTACAGAGTGAATTTAAGAGTGAACTGAACCAGTTTGGATAAGTGATTTTTTTTTTGCTTTGTTTTTTTAAGTTTTATTCTGTTTTTTTTTTTTTGGACACTACATGGATTCAATTTTGCACCTGTACGAGCTCTCCGGAAATCATCTGGTGCTGTTTATGTCAGTTCTAAAAGTTGCCTTGGAAAAATGAATATATTGAAGTCAAAGGCTGTCCTTAGCAGTTCCCGTGGATGTGGGAAGGCGGGGGGGGGGGGAGGGGGAGAACAGGGATGAGCTCACCAAAGCAAAATCTTAAAATTTAATTCCTCCACATTTTGGATGGTGCATACGATCTGTGTAATAGGATGCATATGTTCTGGTGCATGTTCTGGGTGATTTCATTGGGAGGAAAATGGTAAAATACCAGTATATTTAACGATTGCACTTGTCAACTTCTAATAAAGCATACCATGTTGATATAGAAGCTGTGATTTGAGGGGACTCTTGCCTGCCATGAGTTCAGCCAAAACCTAGATACAACCAGGCCTTTTGGTTTTGCAAAACCTATTTTTTTTTGTTAAAAAAATGGGTAGAGAGTTTTTTAACAGCAAAATATTAAAATTGTGTTCCTACCGCAAAATGACTTCTGCAAACAAAATTCAAAGTGGTGATTTCAACCAGAAGGGAAAATGGAAAACCTTGGTTTGACTAATCTGATGCTTTGACTTGGGGTAGAAAAGGCAATTTGGTCCTTCGAAAGAGGTGGTGCACAACTAAAGTGATAATTGTCACAATAACCGGCCCTTTTAGCTAAATCTGGCCGACATGGCGTCGTAACGTTCTTAAGGCATCCTCCTTCCAGTCGCCATTAAATGGATTGGACGTCAGGCAATGCTGAGCGTTACTCGAAATACTTTACATGGGTTATTGTTTGAATTATCCTTCACTAATCCCGCAAGATGGGGTACCGGCAACTCTTTATTTTGCATCCCAGAGAAATTACGAGAGAGGATTGCAGCGGGGGTCTTGTAGAGACTCGGTTACACAGACAAAAACTATGGCTGGGCCGCTATCACGTTTATAAGCAAGCATGGCTTGTGGTTTGTCACCATTGCAGATGTAACCTGAGAATTTTCACTTTGTCTGGAATTAAAGGAACAAAACAAAACCATGCATCCCTTTTTTAAAGTTCACTTGGTTGACGGCTTCCTTCCATACTCTTCCCAGCAGAGAAAAGAACATGAAACTTAGCTAACTAGATTAGGGACAGTTTGGGAACTTTTACCAGTCAGGCCCAACTTACTGAGGCTCATTTGTTTTGCTTGTCACTTAAAACAAACTTGTGGCTCCCTGTGATGTGCAGACTTCGTTCTCTCTGAATTGCAGTTCCAGATTGTTTACCAGATGTTAAAGGGATCTCTTCTCAGAAATGCAGCTGGCCCTCTGTTTGCTTTCACCCGTTTTCCCACTGAAAATCTGAGCCACTCACCTTACTGGTCTTTGTGCAATAGGAAATGGTCCGTGTGTAGCGTTGGAGAAATGGTACAGGGCTTGACAAATTACAAATGGCTTTAGGGGCATCAGGAATTACAGGATTCTACAGTTGTGGGAGGGACTTAGAACACAGAACATCAGAGATGGAAGGGGCCTTGGAGGTCATCTAGTCCAACCCCCGCTGAGGCAGGGGATCCTGTACCATTTCAGACAAAAGGCTGTCCGGTCTCCTCTTAAAACCCTCCAGGGTTGGAGCACCCACAACTTCTGGAGGGAAACTGTTCCCCTGGTTGGTTGATCTCCCTGTCAGGAAATTTCTTAGTTCCACCTAGGTCTTCCATAAGATGAGACTTGTGTCTCTATGAGATGGCTGTCCAGTAATTTGTGCCTTCAAGTTCATGTTGACTCCTGGAAACAATCTTTCAGCAAGTGAAAACTGGATTTCGAAAGTGGTTTGGGTGACGTCTTCAAAGGAAAACAAGAAAGGCCAGTTGCCTTTCGTGAAAAAGCATCTTTGGGACGAACGCAGGATTAGATCTCCAGATCCTCCATTTTTGGCCAGTGTCTTAATAACTACCATATCTGGCTATTAGTCCAGGGAAAAAGCGTGTTGCCTCTCTGGGATTTGGTTCCTCTGTCAAAAAATGCTTCTACTGCTTAGTAATATAGTTTAACAAAACTCCCCCTTGGCCGCCTCCTACCTTAAACCAACCACTGAAGATAATTAACTGCAATCTTGATTATCTTCGGTGGAGCTTCCTTTGAGGCATTTGAACCGTGATCCGTTGGTTTTTCTTTCCGCTAAATTTATCCTGCTCCTTCAGTAGTTCTTCATAAACTTGCTAGTCCCAAACCACACACTTTGAAAGAGAGGGAAAAAAAAAGGCAATTTGCAGGGATGCAGGACAGAACCAGCTGAAATTAAAGTGTTTCCTGTGTAAAGACTTTAACTCTGGTAATTATAGCAATTTTAGTTTTTTTCCCCCTGCCCTCGAGCACTCCCCCCCCTTTTCCAATTGTATTTCAGATACATACAGTTTCCTGGGATGTCTTGCTCCAGGGTGACTGTAGCCAAGACTAGTATGCGTTTATTCTGCATCTTCTTCCAACGGTGACATTAAATTTTATATTTATATTTTGCACTTTTTAAAGGCCAATCGATAGTAGCTCTTCCTGTAGAAAATTACAGAAGACCATGGATTTTTCATCTGGACAGGGTAGGGTGGAATAAAGATAAATTATGCTTATTTTGCACGTCGATCGTATTCTATATATATATTGACCTAAATCTAGGAGATGATATTTATGTCCTGGAATTTTTGTCTTGATGGTGTTAGTGTTGTAGTTACAATTTCTGTGTTGGGGCGTTTGGATCCATTATATGATTCCTGCTTCCTGGGATTTATTTATTTAGCGTATGGCTGGTCACACACAGAATTAAAAGCACTTCATATTTACAAGTTAGAACAGTTAAAACATTTTTTTTAAAAAAGAAGCAATTATAAAACCTAAGAGGAAAACAGAAATAACATTTCAGAGTTTAATGTCGAGTTTGGAGATCCAGTCAGTAGCTGCCGTTGTTACGCAGAGGAAGTCCTTAAAATCTCCTGGGTATCTTCTATTAGTGCATTCCCTCACTATATGTTGGATAGTCTGTCGGGGAGCCCGGCAATCACATTGTGCTGAGGGTGTCTTTCCCCATTTATACAGAGAATCGGCACACACCCCATGAGTCGTTCTAATTCTGTTGTATGTCACCCATATGTGTCGGGGTAGATTAAATCCTGGAGGTATACTATTAGGATTAATATGCTCAGAAATATCTTGGGAGGTATAGCTACTCCATGCTTCCATCCACTTTTGTATAGTGCTCTGATGTTCGGCCAGCAGCTTAAGCGCTGTGAGGAGTGATGGATTTCTTGACTTTAATCAACATCTTAAGAGATCAGAGGTATAGGCATGAATGGGTAGAGAGGAGTTTAGCAGGATCTTACTATACTCCCGAATGAGAGCTTCTTGTCGTCGTAAGTGCGGGGGAGCTATGTGGCTAAGAACTGGTAGCCAGTGAATAGGTGTAGATTTTATGCACCCAGTAATTAATCTCATCGTATGGTTGAGTTGAACATCAACAAGTCTTGTATGTGAGCTGTTTATCCATACAGGTGCGCAGTATTCCGCTGCAGAGTAGCCAAGCCCATGGGCTGCGCATCGAAGAGTTGGAGCTGAAGCTCCCCAAGTTGTTCCGCATCGTTTTTGCAGATTGTTGTTTCTGCTGTTAACCTTGGCAGCCATATTCTGAATATGTTTTTTAAAAGACAGGGTCCTGTCTAAGGTGACCCCCAGATATTTTGGAGTTGCCTCATATGGGAGCAATTTGTTATTTAGGTATACATTGAGTTCTCTTTTTGCCAGTTTATTATTAAGGTGGAAACATGATGTGACTGACTTACGCTTGGGATTAACCTCCATTGGAGGAAGTATGTGCTCAGAGTTGTAAGGTCGGCTGTAAGTACACCTTCTGTAACTTCGATGTCCTTGTGGCTATATGCTAATGCCAAGTCATCAGCGTAAGAGAACTTTGTTGATAGCGTGGGTGGTATATCGGAAATATATAAGTTGAATAAGGATGGGGCCAATACAGACCCCTGAGGGAGTCCATTATTCAGCTGTCTTTGCTTACTAATTTTATCACCCATGATGACTTGAAAGGTCCTTGCTGAGAGCATGTTATTTATTTATACAGGGATTTTTTAATTCCCTGTAAACCGCCCTGAGTCCTCAGGGAAAGGGCGGTATATAAATGTAACTAAATAAATAAATAAATAAATAAATAAATTTATTAGGCGGCCCTTGGTCCTACAAGGGACAGCGTGGCATTGAACTAGGAACTTGGATGAAGTCCTGGCCATGATCTGTTATTGCCATGAAAAAAAGATTTTTTTTTAAATTCTGCTACGCTAGTGGCATTGGCTTCTGCAGTCAAAAGTCAATTTATGATTGATTTTTATGAGATGGGTTGGAATTCTTCAAGCTGAAGAGACTTGAGACAAGCATGGGATTATAACTGTTTGTGGGAAATGCTGCTAGTTTCCATTTTCTGAGCTAAAAAGGCATGCAGTGTAGAAAGTCAGCTTCCAAAAGCATTGTACAATTGTTTCACCATTTACTTGGAACAGATTTTTGAGGAGGAGGAGGAGGAGAAAAAAAATAAGATGGTAATAAATATTGCGTAAGATCTTGTTACATTTTTAGGGTAAAACATCAAACTCTAGAGATGGGAAAATGTACCTAGGAGATTTTTGGCCGGAAGAAATATAACTCTCTGAATTGCCTACTGCGTTTGGAGGTTCTGAAGGATTACTTCGGTCATGGTTAAGGTTAAGGCAGTGGCCTAGAAACCAGGAGACTGTGAATTCTAGTCCTGCCTTAGAAAAGAAAGCTGGTTGTCTGACCAAGAGCCAGTTCCTCTCAGCCCAGCCCACCTCACAGGGTTGTTCTGTGGAAAATAGGAGGAGGATTAAGTATGTTCACTGCTTTAAGTTATAAAAACAACAAAGGGGGGTATAAATATATAATACAAACTATTGCATCAGTTGTTTTATTTATTGGTATCACGCTTTTATTATTTCAAGGCAGTGAACATATTCAACTCAACTTCCTGCTTCTGTTTTCCCCAGAACAACAACCCAGTGAGGTCGGCTGGGCTGCGAGACAGCAACCGGCCCAAAGCCACCCAGCCGGCTTTCTTGTCTAAGGTGGGACTAGAATTCCCAGTCTCCCGGTGATTGGTCCAAAACCATCCAGCCGGCTTTCTTGTCTAAGGTGGGACTAGAATTCCCAGTCTCCCGGTGATTGGTCCAAAACCACCCAGCCAGCTTTCTTGTCTAAGGTGGGACTAGAATTCCCAGTCTCCCGGTGATTGACCCAAAGCCACCCAGCCGGTTTTCTTGTCTAAGGTGGGACTAGAATTCCCAGTCTCCCGGTGATTGGTCCAAAACCATCCAGCCGGCTTTCTTGTCTAAGGTGGGACTAGAATTCCCAGTCTCCCGGTGATTGGTCCAAAACCACCCAGCCGGCTTTCTTGTCTAAGGTGGGACTAGAATTCCCAGTCTCTCGGTGATTGGTCCAAAGCCACCCAGCCGGCTTTCTTGTCTAAGGTGGGACTAGAATTCCCAGTCTCCCGGTGATTGACCCAAAGCCACCCAGCCAGCTTTCTTGTCTAAGGTGGGACTAGAATTCCCAGTCTCCTTTCTAGCCTGGTGCCTTAACCACTCGACCAAACTGACTCTCTTGTTACCTCTTCAAACTATTGCAGAAATTGCTGTTTCTTGTACAGAAGAAAAGAGCAGGGCTGAAAATTATTTTTAAAAGCCCCCAAAATATAATCAGAGAACACATTTCTGTTTTTTTTTTTTTTACATTTGTCTGGCCAAAGAATCAACCACCCCCGCAGGGCGCAGAGATGTTTGACACTCTCTAGCTTGTTTTTGTCAGGATTAACTGAAACGTATACCTGAGGACATTGCTGGAAAGATGCAAAGGCTCTCTTGGTTTCCCTACAAGGCTAGTAAGGGTGAGGCAGTGGACAACATCTTGAGATCTTCTCCAGGGAGCTTTAGGACTATGAGTTTACAGAAGGACCCACAAATTTATGGAGAACTTACAAATCACTTCGTGTTTTTTTAATAGTTAAGAGGAATCAATGCATCATTACTCCTTTCAATATCTTAGGATATATTTAACTTCAAACCTTCTCTGGCTGTAATAAGAACAGGTGGTATTATTAGATGGATCCCGGCTTAATTCGAACAAGATACCTAATCTGAACGTGTAGCTGACTAGTAATTTGTAGAAAATTGTTTCCAGAATACCTTTAATTACCATGTGTAAGATTGCAGGAATAACGCCCTTAGAAATGTAATGTTTGTCCTCTTAATTCCATAGCATGAATAAAGATTCTTGAGTTGTGCCTTTTTCTTTCAACAAGACAAGGAATATATAATCATAGGAGAGTCAAATCTGGGTGGTTGTTTTTTTGGTGATTTGAGGGACATACATTTGGGATATTGGGATTTTAAACACTGGAAGTTCAACTCCACCCGCAGAAATACTGTCCATTCCCTGCTGCAAGAAGTTTAAAAAGTTTAAAAAGTAAAGAAATGAGAAGCAAACAAAGGCTTGAGCAAGATAGTTGCAAAGGAAATATTCTAGGATAGGATTTGTGAAAATTATTTGCAACGCCTGGAAAAAGGATCGGGCAATTTCAAGCTCGCCAATATTTTGGCATTTCCCATTTGCTGTTGACCGATGCTGCAAACAAGCAGGCAGTTGTAACCCAAACAATTTATGTGTGGCTTAAACATTGGTACTTTCGTTAATTGCAAAGTGCAACCATAGAAAATTCATTGCTTGTAAACCTCGATTTCAGAAGACTCTGTCCAAATAGGGTTTATGCAAGAAGCAAGTTCAAAACCCAGAATTTTACTTTGTCAATTTAACTACCCTAAAGTTACTGCAGCATCCACAGCTTAAGGTCCAGTCAAAGAAAAGGAGTTGGGGTGGTCCCTAAATCAACATTTAAAAAACAAAACAGGAGGAGATGACGTAAATCACTGAAGATGAGTGAGTTCGCTTTCCTTCTTCAACCTCTAGGAGGTCATTTTGACCTATGAGATTATCATTATCATCGTGACCTACTATGAGATTAATAGCTGAAGAAAAACACAAGTCTGGTTGCCTCATGTAAAAAAACAAAAAAAAAAAAGCCAAAACACCTTATGACATTAGTAGCTGAGATTTGGGGAAAATAAAAATGGCACATTGCCTTCTGCTTTGGTATTTTAAATCCTTTTGAATTTAACGGCCCGCTTTCACCTCGAGAGCTGTTTAAAAGTGGGCCCTGCTGGAAAAAAAGGATGCTGAGGATCTAACCAGAGCGCGTAAACTCCTAAGAGACGGAAGGTAAGAACTCTCTGCAAACATGGGAATTGGCAGCGAGAACAAAGGGCCCTGTTTAAGAGAGTAAACATTTCCAGGCTGCTTGTAGTAGAAACCTCCGAAGCTCATGGGAACGTAACCGCCAAGATGCTAATGATGTCTTTTCTCCTGATTTCTTTCACCCAACTCACTTCGTCCAACTTTTTTCTCTTTTGGAGCCCATCCTAGTTGGAACGGATGGGGTTCTCAAAACCTCAGAGTCAGATCTATGTAAAGCTGACGGAGGGCTTCTGCCAAGGGTCTAGAAGATAAATTTCTTCCAGGGCTTCAAGCATCGATGATGGTTCCCAAAGTCTATTGTGAAACCCTCTTTGTAGGCTGTAAACTATTCCAGTCCAGTCATGGTAAAGCACCAGATTTAGTTCTCCAAATTACGATGTGTGGTGTCCTCAAAGAAGTTATGAATGAAACTAAGAAGTGATGTACCTGACCTGGAAGGATGGAGTTTTAGCAATGCATGTATGGCCTACCACAGAGGTCCCCAACCTTTTGGGCACCAGGGACCGGTTCTGTGGAGAAAGGCTTTTGCAACAAAGACAAAAAAAAACAAACATTTACAATATACAGAAAACGAAGAAATCAAAAAATTGAAAACCATTTCAAAAATTTCAAATTATATCTACTTCTAAACTAACAATTATATTCCACTCATTAAGTCTCTTATAACCACCCAACTCCAAAGCTTATTCATTAACAAAAACTATTTCATTTCATTTTTGACCAACCTCCAAGCCACCCTCATTTCTTTAATCTTTTATCCATCCAAATATACCATTTATTCCATGATAGAAATGCTGGTGTCTCTTCTTTACCCTTCAACTTCTTGGTCAATGTGTCTGCTTCTACACAATCAAGTATTCTCCTAATTATAACTTCATTTGGTGGGGTATGATTTGCCTTCCAAAATTGAGCATACCCTATCCTTGCCGCCATTAAGATATGTAAAACCAAATACCATATTCCCTTCTTAATATTTCCAGGCCTGGAGCTAAGCAGATACGTCTTCGTTTTCTGTATATTGTAAATGTTTTTTTTGTCTTTGTTGGTGTATGGTGTGTTTTTAACATGAAATGGAAATAAAGATTTATTTGAGAAAGGCTTTTGCACGGACCAGAGGGTGTGTGATTTTGTGTGCTGCTTGCATCCCACGGATGGGGCTTTGCTTGTTTGTGTGGACCGGTTTCTGGCATGCCGCAGCCCAGTACTGGTCCATGGACCAGGGTTTGGGGACCCCTGACCTAGCATACACAAGTGGTCCTTGACTTATAACCGTCTAATGATTGTTCCAAGTTAACAACAGCACTGAAAAAGTGATGTGACCCTTATTTACACAACCGTTGCAGCATCCCCATGATCAAAATTCGGACGCTTGGCAACTGACTCGTATTTATGACGGTTGCAGAATCCCGGGGTCACATGATCCACTTTTGCAACCTTCTGACAAGCAAAGTCAATGGGGGACGCCAGATTCACTTAACAACTGGGTTACTGACTTAACAACTGAAGTGATTCTTTTAACAACGGTGGCACAAAAGGTCGTAAAATTGGGGCAAAATTCAACCATCTTGCTTAGCAATGGAAACTAGGGGCTCAGCTGTGGTGAAAAGTCACCTGTACTCCTGCAAAGCTTGTGGAAACAGGACGAGACACCCATCTTCCAACTGGAAGTTGGGGAAGAGCAAAGATTTAGTAGCAAATTTACTGTCTCCGTGGCAGTTTCTGACTTTGCAAGCTAAGCAAGGTTGGGCCTGGCCAGTACTTGGAAGGGGTGCAAAACTAAAGGCTAGATTTGGATAATATAATTTTTTTTAAAAAAACCATCTTGGGAAATGGAAGACAAAATAGCCGAAAAAGGCAAAGGCGATCCAATTTTGTAATCCTGCCAGAAAAACTGCATGGAACTGGTCACCCAGGGGTCAAGCTGAACTCGAGGACATTTTGACTTTTAATAAATTTATGAAGCCAGGAGAGTTGTGGACTCCAGGCTGCATCGTCAGGGCGCTGAATGTAAACTGGACTTGTAAGTATATAAACAATTGAGACTGGATGACTTTTGCTGGCAAAAGCCAAAGAGCAATGAAATGAAGAAAACACACGCCAATCATCTTGTTCCTGGGGGCCATTAATAAAAGCCACCAGAGCTGGAGGAAGGAAGAGGCTACTGATCATAAAAACCACAAAATAAATAAATTAAATAAAACAATAGTGAAGTATAGAAAGCTTCTTCCTGCTTCTTTTAAGATTTAACGGTTTTCAACCTGTAACTATTTTAAACTCCCTTGCTTTTTTTATTTGTGGGGTGCTAATAGCATGGGTAAAGCCTTATCATCATGGGGGATTGGAATGCTAAAGTAGGAAGCCAAAAGATAACGGGAATAACAGGCAAGTTTGGCCTTGGAGTACAAAATGAAGCAGGGCACAGGCTGATAGAATTTTGTCAAGAGAATACAATGGTCATAGCAAACACTCTTTTCCAACAACCCAAGAGACGGCTTTACACATGGACATCACCAGACGGTCAACACAGAAATCAGATTGACTATATGCTCTGCAGCCAAAGATGGAGAAGCTCTATACAGTCAGTAAAAACAAGACCAGGAGCTGACTGTGGCTCAGACCATGAGCTTCTTGTTGCAAAGTTTAGGCTTAAATTAAAGAAAGTAGGGAAAAGCGCTAGGCCAGTCAGGTATGAATTAAATCATATCCCTGTTGAATATACAGTAGAGGTGACAAATAGATTTAAGGAATTAGATCTGATAGACAGAGTGCCTGAAGAACTATGGACAGAGGTTCGCAACATTGTACAACAGGTAGCAACCAAAACCATCCCAAAGAAAAAGAAATGCAAGAAAGCAAAATGGCTGTCTGAGGAAGCTTTGCAAATAGCTGAGGAAAGGAGGGAAGCGAAAGGCAAGGGAGAAAAAGAAAGATACGCCCAATTAAATGCAGAATTCCAAAGAATAGCTAGAAGAGATAAGAATGCCTTCTTAAATGAACAATGCAAAGAAATAGAAGAAAACAATAGAATAGGGAGGACCAGAGATCTTTTCAAGAAAATTGGACAGATGAAAGGAACGTTTCATGCAAAAATGGGCATGATAAAGGACCAAAATGGCAGGGACCTAACAGAGGCAGAAGAGATTAAGAAGAGGTGGCAAAATTACACAGAAGAACTATACAAGAATGAGCTTAACGTCCCTGATAATCACAATGAGGTGGTCACTGACCTCGAGCCAGACATCCTAGAATGTGAAGTGAAGTGGGCCTTAGAAAAGCTGAGCAACAACAAAGCTAGTGGAGGTGACAGTATTCCAGCTGAGCTATTCAAAATCTTAAAAGACGATGCAGTAAAAGTGCTACACTCAATTTGCCAGCAAATTTGGAAAACTCAACAGTGGCCACAGGATTGGAAAAGATCAGTTTACATTCCAATTCCAAAGAAAGGCAGTGCCAAAGAATGTTCAAACTATCGCACCATTGCACTCATTTCTCATGCTAGTAAAGTTATGCTTAAAATTCTACAAGCTAGACTCCAGCAGTATGTGGATCGAGAACTACCAGAAGTACAGGCAGGATTTCGAAGAGGCAGAGGAACTAGAGATCAAATTGCTAACATACGCTGGATCATGGAGAAAGCTAGAGAGTTCCAGAAAAACATCTACTTCTGCTTCATTGACTATGCTAAAGCCTTTGATTGTGTGGATCATAACAAACTCTGGCAAGTCCTTAAAGAGATGGGCATACCAGACCATCTTATTTGTCTCTTGAGAAATCTATATGCGGGCCAAGAAGCAACAGTGAGAACTGGACACGGAACCACTGATTGGTTCAAAATTGGGAAAGGAGTCCGGCAAGGCTGTATACTGTCGCCTTGCCTATTTAACTTATATGCAGAGCACATCATGAGAAAGGCAGGGCTAGATGAATCAAAAGTTGGAATTAAGATTGCCGGAAGAAACATCAACAACCTAAGATATGCAGATGATACCACTCTAATGGCAGAAAGTGAAGAAGAACTAAAGAGCCTCTTGTTGCAAGTGAAGAAGGAGAGTGCAAAACTTGGGTTGAAACTAAACATTAAGAAAACCAAGATCATGGCATCCGGCCCTCTCAACTCCTGGCAAATAGATGGGGAAGAAATGGAGGTAGTGACAGATTTTATTTTCCTGGGCTCCAAGATCACTGCAGATGGGGACTGTAGCCAAGAAATTAAAAGACGCTTGCTCCTCGGGAGGAAAGCCATGGCAAATCTAGACAGCACACTAAAAAGCAGAGACATCACCCTGTCAACAAAAGTGCGTATAGTCAAGGCTATGGTCTTCCCAGTTGCAATGTATGGCAGTGAAAGTTGGACCATCAGAAAGGCTGAGCGCCAAAGAATTGAGGCTTTTGAACTATGGTGCTGGAGAAGACTCCTGCGAGTCCCTTGGACTGCAAGGCGATCAAACCGGTCAGTCCTAGAGGAGATCAACCCTGACTGCTCTTTAGAAGGCCAGATCCTGAAGCTAAAACTCAAATACTTTGGCCACCTAATGAGAAGGAAGGACTCACTGGAGAAGAGCCTAATGCTGGGAAAGATTGAGGGCAATAGAAGAAGGGGACGACAGAGAATGAGGTGGCTGGATGGAGTCACTGAAGCAGTAGGTGTGAGCCTAGATGGACTCCAGAAGATGGTAGAGGACAGGAAGGCCTGGAGGAACATTGTCCATAGGGTCGCGATGGGTCGGACACGACTTCGCAACTAACAACAACAACAAATAGCATGGGAGCTATGCTTAATTCATCCATTCTTTGCAACTGCACACTTGTGTAAACTCATGCCAGCTATTCATCAAGAAACCAAACGACGGGTCCTTGGTGCTCTCCGAGCTGGGTGGTTTTCTTGCAGACGTTTCATGACCCAAATGGGTAACATCTTCAGTGCTAGAGAGGAGGAGGAGGAGGAGGAGGGATAGGAAGGAAGGAAGGAAGGAAGGAAGGAAGGAAGGAAGGAAGGAAGGAAGGAAGGAAGGAAGGACGGAAGGACAGACTGTGGGGTCCTTGATGCTCTCTGAGCTTAGTGAGTTTTCTTGCAGACGTTTCATGACCCAACTAAGTAACACCATCAGTGCTAGAAGGGAGGAGGAGGAGGAGGAAGAAGAAGAAGAGAAGGAGGAGGAAGAGGAAGAGGAGGAGGCTTATGGGGTCCCTGGTGCTCTCTGAGCTTGGTTGTTTTTTTGCAGACATTTCATCACCCAACTAGGTAACATCATCAGTGCTAGTAAGGAATGGGTTTTGCTCAGGGACCCCTCATTCCAACCTTGAGCTACAAATACTCTCCTTTATCAAACACACCAAAGATCTGTTGGTAAGAACAGAGAGCTATAGGCATGGCTGGTCACTGCAAGGTTGGTAAATTCATTGCCTATTGTGATACCAACCGTGCCTCCACCTAAATCTTATCTGGAACTAATGTACTTCTTCACTTTGCATTCTTTAAGCGTTTTCAAGCTACGCTGATCTCACCTTCCGACTAGCAGTGGCAGGGGAAAGTATTGTTACAGTCTGGTGGAGAATATTTACATGAAAAATTTAAAAAGACTACAACAAATAACCCCCAGAGCACCAGTCTAAAATAAAAGTACAAAAACGGCTGCTGTAATTCTTTAAAAGCCTATAAAATGTTTGTCTGTGGATTGTGGCGAGAGCTTCTCGTATAAACAGTTTCCTGGCTTCTTAGAAACAAATGTTAAGTTTTGGGGAAAAAAGAAGGATGAGAAACAGGGGATCCAGTTGGTTTGTAAGTCTGTTAGCTGAATATCTTCATGGAGCTTTCTCAACAATTGTGTCTAGTTTAGAACAAGTCCAGCAATGAGCAAGCTCTCCGTGCATCTCTTCTGCGTGGTCTCCCATGTTCAGAAAAGTTACATCCCCAGAGTTGCCTTTAGCTACGTAACTCTGAATCTTATTTGTGTCTGTTTGGGCCTCAGTTTCACCCCACCTGGAAGGATAACTAAATTCAAGAGATCTCATCCCAACGTGGTTCCTTTCTGCCGGTTCCCCATTGTTAAACCGAAAATGCGGAATGGTAATAAACACGCTAAGTAAGCACCACGAATAAACAAAAAGCCACAGATTATAATAAATAACAAACATGTCCTTAATAAATAAATAATGATTTAACACCATCAAACAATAGCAGAGTCACCTGGGCGAGACAGG
Organism: Vipera berus; assembly: GCF_964194415.1. Classification (NCBI taxonomy): domain Eukaryota; kingdom Metazoa; phylum Chordata; class Lepidosauria; order Squamata; family Viperidae; genus Vipera; species Vipera berus. The sequence goes on along the minus strand of NC_138206.1, from coordinate 121,546,074 downwards.
CGGCCTAGACATTTAATAAGAAATAAAATAAAAAATAAATAAATAAACATTTACCTTTCCTAAGCCCTTGGGAAGGACTTCGTAAGCGGATAAAGATGCCAAACCCAGCCTGAACATCTGGCCAATTGTGCAGGCAGATGTAACAACAACACTGGCATTGACAAAATCCCCATCAGTCAATTGCAAAAGTCAGCGTAACTTGGAACCACTGAGATTCCACAATGGTGCTTTTAACCCCATTGAACCACATTTGTCTGTACCATAGGTGGACAAACATGCCAGAACATCTGGTCGACTGTGCAGCCAACCCTAATAATAATAATAAATAAACGCCACTAAGATATCATAAGGTGGTTAGAACGAGGGAGAACGTCAATCTTTCCACATAACCAAATTTCATTCTTTCACACAAATTTCATTCTTTCATTCTTTCAAGACACAGTTGACAGTTTATTAAAAGTGAGTCACGAGATCAATAACTCCCAACTGAAATCCTAAAGGTGCTTTTTTCAGGAGGTAACTGGACTTTCTTGTTTTTCTTTGAAGACGTTTCGCTTCCCATCCAAGAAGCTTCTTCAGCTCTGACTGGATGATGGGGAGAATGGAAGGATTTATACTCCTTGCAGACAGCTGGTCATTTGCATCCTTTTGGAGAGTCATTGAGGCCACTTGGAGGTTTACCTCAGGGTCACCTGAGTGGTGCAAATGGGTGGGGAGCCTTCTTGGAACTGCTGAAAGGACGGCGTTGTAGATTGTCCTTTGGGACAATCATAACTTGGATGATTGAGAATCTCCGCAGACAGTTGGTAATCATATCAAGGACTAGAAGGATTGATCCAATTCCTCACCGAAGTCAAAAAATTTCTAAATTCATTGATTGAGCCAAAAAGCAGGAGAGAGAGATACATACAACACTGATCTTCTCAGATAACAGCCTGATGTAAAAGCAATCAATAAGCAGATATTTAATGGAGGAATGAGTCATTTGTTCAGTAAAATAGAGGTTGATCTTCATCGATGGCTTGTGGCTTTGAAGCTTTCTCAGAGCGGAGGACAAAATTGGTGCCACCTTAGATAAGGATGTGCCCAGAAAAGGAATTAGTTTAGCTTTTATTGTACGAGAAAAGCAACTTAAATAAATATTGGGAATATATAATTAATTCCCTGAATATAGAGGAACATTCATTTCCTGTAAAGCGAAGGATGCGATGGCCAGATCTATCAGCTGAAGAGCTGAGAAAATACGTCCTTCGGAGATGGGTTTGGGAGAAGCTCAGAGCCTGACACGGGAGCAGATTGTGTGCTTGGTATCAATATATTTGAGATGAATCACTTGCTGCAGTCTAGTTGTGCAGCAAGAGGCTTGTCACAATCTCAAGCACGGAACAATTCCACAGAATCAAATCCATCAAGTCTCTGCAAGAAGCAAAGAGACACTCTTGAAAACCTAATTTTGCTCAGATCCAAGGGTGGGTCATGAATTAACTGAATTGAACATCGGTGCATTTTGTAATCCATCTAAGCAGCTGTAGGATCCCTGAATTAGAGATAAGCTTAGCTCCCTTCCTTCCTTCCTTCCTTCCTTCCTTCCTTCCTTCCTTCCTTCCTTCCTTCCTTCCTTCCTTCCTTCCTTCCTTTCCTTCCTTCCTTCCTTCCTTCCTTCCTTCCTTCCTTCCTTCCTTCCTTCCTTCCTTCCTTCCTCCCTCCCTCCCTCCCTCCCTCCCTCCCTCCCTCCCTCCCTTTTGTAATCAGATGCAGCTTAGGCAACAAAGCAGAACTATAAACTCGGGAGCCTTGTTTTTTGGGGGGGGAGGAGAAAGAGCAATTTATAAAATAAATTTTCTGTTGCAAACATATACCTAAAGTAGCGTACAAAATTCTACATAAAACAAGGCTTCCAGCATATTCCGGGGTGTTTATCCAAATCTGCAAAATGGTAGGACTCGGTGAAGGTCTGAGGCATGGTCAAGGGCCCCAGGACTTGCTTCCTGATGCTGCATTGCCCACCTTGCCAATTTTCACCACCGCTGCCACCACCAACGTTATAAACATCTTGTAGAATCAAGCCTTCATCACTGTGAGGACATAACCATAATGACGATAGCGATGTTATCCATTCAGCCATGTCCAACTCTTGGTGATTCGGTGGGCCAAGCCTCTCCCCGCCTTCTGATCTTGCAAGTACTTCTTTGAGTTGTTCTGTGGTGTCTGGCTGGGGTCAGCTTTGATGGTGTCCGTCCACCATCTTGTTTGATGGCCTAGTTCCCTCGTACGGCTAATTCTTCCAAACATAATTTAGAGGCCATCCTGAAGACGGACTTCATATTGCTTCAGCCATGACTGGCTGATGCTAGGACCTCCCTTGAGGGTCTTCTCCTCCAGATGGGATTTTCTTCCTTCTAGGATCATCCGGACAATACCAGCTTCTATCAAAAATGTCTTGCCAACTTCCTTTTTCTTGGCTGCCTCACAACGTTTCTCCCTTTTGGCATCGTCACCTTTCAGCGTTGATGCATTTGCGCTGTTAGTGCCAACGTTTTAAGTAGACGTCTACGGCTGATAATTCTTTCCACATGATGAAGGGGGAAATGGAGAAAACTCTTGTTTTCATTTCAGTAATGGTTCCCTATGGAATGACTTGGAAGCCCCGTTTTTCACGGGGCGGTGCTGGAAGGAAGCAAGCAATATATCGCGCTATATATTCAATATATTCTGTGCAGAATTGGCTTGTTGGCTCGTCGGTCGTTGTTCAAGAAAGATTACAATTAAAATTAGCTTCAAAAGATTGAAAGATTGCAGATGAATCTGGTTCCTTTTTAAACACCAATATTAATTTAAAGTAATCATTATGAAGCTGGCTAACCTTCTCTGGCTCAGAATTAAGAGACCCGGGTCCTGGTTAGCACCTGAATCGGAATCGCATTAGGAATCCCAGGTCAGACTTTCAAGACAAATGAACATTCCAGCAAACCACCATGGCCCCTTTCCATGAAATCACCACCATCCTGCCTGAGCAGGGGGTTGGACTAGAAGACCTCAAAGGTCCCTTCCAAGTCTGTGATTCTATTTGTGTTCAGTTTAAGAGAGTTTCCAATACTTCCCCTTTTAAGGTTGAACATTTGTTGCATCCAGCGCGAAAAATATTTCCATATTCTTTTTAAAAGAAAAGGCAACTTTATTTCTTGCGGAGATAACTGCACCGAACAGACAAGATCGTTGAAACAGCAGTGGATCACAGATTTGATCCAGCTAGTCCTTGACGTAGAACCGTAATTGAGCCTGGCAATTACCATCATAAGTTGTGGCAGTCTTAACAAGGGTCAGTACTGATGGGGCCAGCCACTAGAATATAAAATGAGAGCAGAGCCCACTCCTTACCAGCACTGATGATGTCACCTGGTTGGGTCATGAAAGGGCTGCAAGAAAACCACCCAGCTCAGAGACCACCAAGAATC
>NC_138206.1:121475119-121537619 GCF_964194415.1 Vipera berus | reverse complement strand
ACTCATCAAGGAGAGAAGCAACTTGGAACTAAGGAGAAACTTCCTGACAGTGAGGACAATTAACCAGTGGAACAACCTGCTTCCGGAAGCTGTGAATGCTCCAGCACTGGATGTTTTTAAGGAGAGATTAGATGACGATTTGTCTGAAATAGTATAGGGTTTCCTGCCTGAGCAGAGGGTTGGACTAGAAGATCTCTAAGGTCCCTTCCCACTCTGTTATTCTGTTCTACAAAATGTCTGTTGATGGAAATCCTGTGTCCACAAGGACCCACTGACAAAGGGACCTGTCACTTGGGGGCCTGAACTGGAGGCTGTTACGTGGCCAAAGCTGAGTGAGAGAACTTAAAGTCCAGAACAGGAACTCTGAAGCTAATTCCCGCCAAGCTGGTTTATTCATTGGAATGAAGCAACGGATGGCTGCAGTTTGGAAAAACCACTAAGAGCGAGTAACACTCGTAACATAGGAGCACCTAGAAGTAAATATTGACATTGCGTTCTATTGTTTTTCAGACATCTTTTCTCTTTGGTCTCCGGAAAGTCCTTTGTGAGAACTTCTGCAACTCGGCGATCCTAAAAAAAGCAAAACAATCCTTGCTCTGTTTTTAGTCCTTTGACACATCACCGTGTCCTACCCTATTTTGTTCCTGAAAGCCAAACCAGAAATTCTCTATAAAACATTAACTCAGTTTGTGGACAACGACAACAATCTAGAGACGGCTTTGCTCCCTTTGGGGCCAAGTCTGTTTTCCACATAAGGGAGGGTTTCCTTCTGTCTCTCACACCGATTAGGGTTACATTTTAGGAGTGACAGCCATGCAAGGCATTTCCCAACCAGGAATTAATTAAATAGCAGAACAAGTTTTACAGCGAAGTATGCGTGTGATAGGCTCAGCCTTGGCCTTCTAAGAGTTTTGGAGCAGTTCCCATTTCCTTCTTCTGAAGGCAGCAAAATCCACTTTCTGGAGAAAGAGGAGTGCTGGTTTGATAAAGGGGTCAAAGAGGCCAAAATTGAACAGCCCTCCCTCAAAGAGGGGGAGGGATAGGACATCACCCACCTCCAGTCTACAACTCGGTCCTTTCTTCAGTTCCAAGGAGGCTCCACACCCATTTGCACCACTCAGGTGACCCTGAGGATGCAGATAAACCTCCAGGCGGCCTCAACGACCCTCTCAAATTAGGCGAACGACCAGCTGTCTGCAAGGAGTATAAATCCTTCCAATCCCCACCATCCAGTCAGAGCTGAAGATGAGAAGGGAAACGTCTTCGAAGAAAAACACGGACATGATGGCTTATATTGAGAGAGAAGAAAGCAGGAGGTTTGGTCAGTGCTTTTTTTGTAAAAGAAAAAGGTGCCGGAACTCACAGATGTCACATAACCCACCTTGCCTGCCCTACAAGGTTCCATCCAAAAAAGGTGCCGGAACTCCGTTCTGAGCGTTCTATGAGAAAAAAAGCCCTGGTTTTGGTAGACGGAGCATCTGGCAAGCCTGTCAGTACCTTATTTGCATGAATATGCTCCTCAACTCTGGCTACCTTGTCCCATCTCCAAAATAGCAAATCCTGCTTGTTTTTTTGTTTTTTGTTTATCTTCAGGGGATACATGGACCTCCTGTCTTAAGCGATAAAGGGGAAGGTGAACTCTGTACAGGGAATGGCACAGACCGTTTCTGCTGTTTCCCCTTGTCTAAAATGAATCAGAGATTACCCAGATAAGGCCTGTTATTTGTGCCACGGTTGCTAAGGAGATGACCGGCAAAGTTGACTTGCCTAATGTAGATAGCAATGAATAGCAGGGAAAGTGACATATATATATATATGGTGTTTGTATGTGGATCTTTGGTCATTCGGGTTTTTCCCCACGTAGAATTGAAGGTGTAAGAGCAACGTTTCGACAGAATCCCATCCGTCATCCTCATATGTACATACACATATATTCAAATAAATACATATATATATACACTCACACATATATACACGCACACACATATATATACACACACACATTATATATGTACATGTAGAGAGTGTGTGTGTGTGTATGTGTATATATATATATATATATATATATACACACACACACATACATACATACATACATACACAAACACACACACACACACACACACATACAGGTAATTTACAACTTACAACACCTCATTTAGTGACTGTTTGAAGTTACAATGGAACTAAAAAGAATGAATTTATGACCATTTTTCACACTTACGACCGTTGCAGCCTCCCCGCGGTCACGTGATCAAAATTCAGAGGCTTGGCCACTGACTCGTCTTTACGATGGCTGCAGAGTCCCGGGTGGGTGTCACGTGTTCCCCTTTTGCGACCTTCTGACAAGCAAAATCAATGGGGGGAGCCGGATTCCACTTAACGACCGCCTTATGAACTTAACAACTGCAGTGATTCGCTCAACCACCCTGGCAAGAAAGGTTGTAAAATGGGGGGGGGAAACCCCACTTTACTTTACTTTTACTTTTACTTTTATTAAATTTGTATACCGCCCTTCTCCCGAAGGACTCAGGGCGGTGAACAGGGCATATATAAATAACAAATACAAAAATTAAAAAGGAATTAAACAAGTGCCCAGTTAAAAAATACAATAACAATAAAAGACCCATTAAAAAACCCTAACGTTCCCCATCAGGCCAGACCAGCTAGTTCAAAGAAGGGGGTCTTCAGACCACGCCGGAAGGAGCGAAGGTCCGATGCCATCCGGAGCTCAACCGGCAGTTGGTTCCATAGCGCCGGAGCGCCCACAGAGAAGGCCCTCCCCCTGGGGGCCACCAGTCGGCATTCCTTGACCGGAGGCACTTAACAAACGCCTCACTTAACTGTGGAAATTTGGGACTCCATTGTGCTCGTAACCCTAGGACGACCTGTATGTATGAATGTATGAATATCGGTATGTATGCAGTGGTGGGATTCAAATGTGGGAGCAACCGGTTCTCTCCATGGACGCTGCTTCTGGAAGTCCGTTCTGGGCCTGGGCAACAAAAAATTAGCTACCGGTTCTGCCGAACGGGTGCGAGCTGGCTGAATCCCACCACTGTACGTATGTGTGTATTTAATATCAACGGGTTGTTTCCAAAGCAACCCTCTTGGTGACTCAACATTTCTACTTGAAGTCTTGGTTGTTATGAGTAATCTTGAGCACACTGAGCAATCGTAATAGAAGAACTTAGCTGTCTTCAACCTAGGCAGGGGATGATGGGATGGCACTGGTGACTGTTGGCAATACAACGGTGGCATTCATTGCCATTAATTCATTTCCCATGCTGACGTTAATAGAGCTACTGAGAACTGCCCTGTTCACAATCAGCTCAGACATCTTGCAAAGCTTTAGCAGCTAGACGACATTGTGAATTAATGCAGTGTAGAAATCCAGTGTAAAAGTTAGTCCCCGGTGAGTCAGCCTTCTTCCAAGGTTGCACATTTTAGATACAGAAACAATAGCAGCAATGGGACAGGGCAATGTGTCACCCAAATCAGATGTGCCGTTTTTTTTTCCTTTTGTTTATCTCAGGCAAAAACACAGCAACCACAACGTGGCCCCTTTCGGATTCAAACTGTGACGAAACATCTAATCACGTTGGGGTTGGGGGTTCAAATCTGTTTTGAAAGAGGAGTCCAAGAGGCCATCTAGGACAAAACTGAACAGTCCTCTCTCAACGGAGGGGGAGGGATACGACACCACCCATCTCCTGTGTACAACACGGTCCTTTCAGCAGTTCTAAGGAGGCTCCACACCCATTTGCACCACTCAGGTGACCCTGAGGACACAGGTAAACCTCCAAGTGGCCTCAACGACTCTCTAAAACAGACATGTCAAACACAAGGCCCGGGGGCCGGATCCGGCCCGCAAAGTGGTTTCACGTGGCCCGCGAAGCCATCCTGGAAACAGTGAGGGAACGGCCCCCACTGCCTTGGCCCTGGCCCAGAGACCCTCTTTCTGCCAGAGACCCTCAGATCTGTCCCACTCCTGCCCAGGCCCCCATAGGCACCCTTGATGTGAACAATGTACGTAGAGCTGGCCACGCCCACCCAGTAGGCCATACGCACTCTAGCCACGCCCACCCAGTAGGCCACGCCCACCCTGGCCATACCCACCCGGCCCCTTGAGGGCAACCGCAATGCTGATGTGGCCCTCAATGAAATTGAGTTTGACACCCCTGCTCTAAAAGAAGGCAAATGAAGTCTGCAAGGAGTATAAATCCTTCCATTTCCCCCACCATCTAGTCAGAACTGAAGAAGCTTCTGGGATGAGAAGTGAAATGTCTTCAAAGAAAAACAAAAAAGTCCAGTTGCCTCTTGAAAAAGCAACTTTGGGACAATAGATGGAAACTAACCAAGGAGAGAAGCAAGCTAGAACTAAGGAGAAATTTCCTGACAGTGAGAACAATCAACCAGTGGAACAACCTGCCTCCAGAAGCGGTGAATGCTCCAACAAGGGAAGTCTTTAAGAAGAGACCGGACAACCATTTGTCTGAAATGGTATAGGGTTTCCTGCCTGAGCAGGGGGTTGGACTAGATGACCTCCAAGGTCCCTTCCAAACATTATTCTGTAATTGTTTTCATCAGTGAAACGACTTGCCTGCAGAACTTGTGGGTGCTCCAACATTTGAGGTTTCTAAGAAGAGACTGGAGAGCCATTTGTCTGAAATGACGTGGGGGCTGCTTCTTGAGCAGGGGGCTGGACTAGAAGACCTCCAAGGTCCCTTCCAGCTCTGGCATTCGGTTATTTAAAATTCTACCCAAAGCTTTGCATCGCTGCTGGCTCAGCATTACGCTGGGAACAAAGCTGTCACTTGGCACATCCCGCGCAGACTCATCCAGTCCTGCTAATTGATGTTGGATAAATTCTTCCTCCTCCGGTTCTGCATACCGAAAGAAAGAAAGAAAAAGAAAGAAAGAAAGAAAGAAAGAAAGAAAGAAAGAAAGAAAGAAAGAAAGAAAGAAAGAGAAAGAATGCTCAGTTATTCCCCTGCTGACGGCTTTCAGACTTTATGCCAGGAAGTAATCATCTGTGAATAGTTCCAGAGTGGGATTTCCAAGGGCGCAGCTGGCAAGAGCAGAACGCGGCTAATGCCTTGACTTGCTGGAGGCTCCTCTTTGGAGAATTCCCTTTCCCAACTGGTGGTTGATCTGAGACCCTTTTGAGAGGCTGCCAAAAGCGATTCTCATTATTTGCACGGTGCAATTTCTTGGCAGCCCAGTGGGCAGAGACAGCCTCCATCCCGACTTGCAGCTGGGACTGGGAGTGGGTGGTTTTGGAAAAAACAAAACAAAACCTGCAACGTATCAAGAGAGACAAGGGGGCCCTCTCCAACCCCACGAAATTTAATGGGGAGAAAAGCAAGGTTTGACACCTAGGCCGGGAAAAACCAAAGGGACAAGCGCAGATGAGGTGAAACCTGGTTCACAAACGGTAACCGGGAGAGGGACCTTGGAGTCTCGGTGGACGATGACTTAAAGGTGAGCCAGCCGTGTGCGGCAGCAGCCAAAAAAGCTAATACAATCCTCGGTTGTATAAACAGAGGCATAGAATCAAAATCGCGTGAAGTATTAGTATCGCTTTATAAAGCACTTGGTAAGGCTACACCTGGAACATACTGCACCCTGTTTTGGTCACCACGTGACAAAAAAGGTGTTGAGAATTTGGAAAAAAAAATCAGAGAAGAGCAACTAAGATGATCAAAGGCCTGGAGACTAAAAGATGAAGAACGGCTGCAGGATTTGGGTTTGGTTAGAGAAAAGAAGAACTAGGAGGGGACATGATAGCAATATTCCAATATTTGAGAGGTTGCCCCAAAGAAGAGGGGGGGGGTCAACCTATTCTCCAAAGCACCTGAAGGCAGGACAAGAAACTAATCAAGGAGAGAAGCAACCTGGAATTAAGGAGCAGTCAGAATAATTAACCAATGGAACAGCTTTGCCTCCGGAAGCTGTGAATGCTCCAACCCTGGAGGTTTTTAAGAAGAGACTGGACAGCCACTTGTCTGAAATGGTCTAGGGTCTCCTGCTTGAGCAGGGGGTTGGACTAGATGACCTCCGAGGTCCCTTCCAGCTCTGTTCCGATTGAGACACCTGCAAAGGCAGAACTGCAGTTTGCTGACATCAGCTTTTCAAAATCTTCCCTACAGCGTTTGAACTTCTGCACTGTATCAACTAAAAAAGTGTTCTTTTAATACAGGCCGGCCCCAACTGACCAAGTTTCATTTAGTGAAGCTGAAAAACGTGACCTGTGGACGTTTCTCGCACTTACGACCTTTGCAGCCTCCCTGTGGGTCACGTGATCAAAATTCAGAGGCTTGGCAACTGGCATGTGCTTCTGAACGGTTGCAGTATCCTGGGGTCTCGGATCCCTTTTGGCGACTTTCCCAGCTGGCTTCCGACAAGCAAAGTCAACGGGGGGGAGAAAGTGATCTGCTTCACAACCGTGTCAAAAAAGGTCGTAAAATGGGGCAAAGATCACTCAGCGACTCTCTTGCTCAGCAACGGGCTCAGTTGTGGTCATAAGTTGAGGACTAGCTGTATTTTTTCTTTTTGCAACACGGGGGAATTAATTTCCCTCTGAATTTACGCCGTCTGCAAACGTCTGACCTTTTAACCGAAGGTGCTTTGCTCACGTTTTGTGTCGTGACGTATTTAGCGTAGGGCATCCAACCAAACTCTTTGTTCCTTTCCAGTTTGAAGAGTTTGTGGAAGTCGGGCAAACTCTTAAAATAGAAAAGAACTCCTTTTTTAAGCGATAAGGTAGGTGCCCTGATGGGAAACATCTGAAAAGCCTCTTCCTGAGTGATTTTTTTTCCCTGCCTATACTAGAGCAGGCTCAACCTTTCAAGAAAACCAGTTGCTCGTAAAAATTAAATGGCGTGCCTAATTCCAATAACTCAGTCTGGGTGCTATTTTTTGAGCCTTTGAATCAATTAATTTAATTTTACTTTTAACTTTTGTATGTTGTATTTTAATTGCCCTGTACACCGCCCTGAGTCCTTCGGGAGAAGGGCGGTATAGAAATTCAAATAATAATAATAATAATAATAATAATAATAATAATAATAATAATAATAATAATAATAATAATAATAATAATAATAATACTGATTGCATAAGAAGTGACATTCTTCTTTCTTCAGGGCCCGAAAGAAAGGCATAATCTTGAAGAACCTTTTGGATTTGGAAAAAACGGTGCCGCTGTGTCTCCTTCCCCTCAAGATCTAGCAATAAAAATGCAAGGGAACAAAGTTATCCCTTTTAGACAGTGGAGAAAAGGATTTTCAGATGCAAGCAGGGGGAAAAAAAAGGAAATAAAGTGTTATTTTCTCCTAAGGAGAGAAAAAAAAAGAATCCTGCACTAACAACAGGGGCTTGCAACTCTGAAAAATAATTATACGTTTCCTACAGAGGCCCAGCAGTGATAAGTACTCTTCCTAATGGCTCCCTAATGAAATCTATTTCCTTATTACAGGTAGTTGTTTAGTGACCGTTCAAAGTTACAACAGCGTGGGAAAAAGGGGTTTATGGCCGGTTGATCGCAGTTACAACACTCGCAACATGCCCGTGGGATCAAAATTCAAAGGCTTGGCAACTGACTCAAATTTAGGACCGTTGCAAGCAGTAAGAGCCAAAGCTAAGCAGAAATTGAGAATCCTCGCTTGATGAGATACCCCTTTCCCCCCCCCCAGCTCTATTGATCCTACTGAAATTATGCATATTGAGAAAAGTGGATTTTGCCCCACGTCTCGTGATTCAAGCAGTTCCGCTTGTCCAGGGCACCTAATGCTAGGACTTTCGGGACAGAGAAAAACTACTTTAACAGAATAACAGAGTTGGAAGGGACCTTGGAGGTCTTCTAGTCCAACCCTCTGCTCAAACAGACCTTGTGCTCTCTCAGGCCAATGGCTGTCCAGTCTCTTCGGAAAAGCCTCCAGTGTTGGAGCATCCATAACTTACGAAGACAAGTTGTTCCACTGGTTGATTGTTCTCACTGTCAGGAAATTCCTCCTTAGTTCCCGGTTGCTTCTCTCCTTGGTGAGTTTCCATGCGTTGCTTCTTGTCCTGCCTTTGGGCGCTTTGGAGAATAGCTTGACATCCCTCTTCTTTGGGGCAGCCCCTGAGATACTGGAGGTCTGCTATTGTGTCACCCCTGGTCCTTCTTTTCACTACACTAGCCATGTCCCGTTCCTGAAACCGTTCTTTAAATGTTTCAGCCTCTGGTTCCCTAATCATCTTTATTGCTCTTTTCAGCCCTCTTTCTAGAGTCTCAGCATCTTTTTGATATCGTTGCAAGCAAAACTGGATGCAATATTCCACGTTTCCAACATTCTTGTCCATCATGTTGCATACACCTAGCTCTTTGTTCGGTCGGGCTTCTGTGTGAATCCAGAAACTTTTAGTTGAATGAACTATGGTTGAGTAGAGCTTGGGAAAGTTTGTTTGTGCTAAACAACCATTGGCAAGGCAAGGTATGGATGGTGATGTCTGCCAACATCCAGAACCTTCAAAGGAAATTCAGCACATTGTTGTAAGCAGTGGTGGGATTCAGCCAGTTCGCACCACTTCGGCAGAACCGGTAGCTAATTTTTTTGTTGCCCAGTCCCAGAATGGACTTCTGGAAGTGGCATCCACGCAGAGAACCGGTTGTTCACATCTTTGAATCCCACCACTGGATGTAAGGTTATAAGAAAAATCAATGACTGCTAATCGTTAGTATCTGTAACAGTTCCAATAACAGAGGCAGAAGATTTCTTAATATCAGTCGTATATAGCATATGACTGCTAAATTTCTATTTAATCTCCTCTCCTTCCCTCAAATGAAACAGGCCCCCTTCAAAACGAAGTAAAATGCAATCTGTAAAAAATTGGAGCAGGATGGATTTTTATCTTATGGAGAACTAATGTTTCTGCCTTCTATATTTAGGACTCTGGAAGCTAACATATTTTTTCTGGAAAGTTTATTTGGCTGAAAGAAATTTTTGGCACGAAGGAAATAGATTGGAAGAATAAAAGGCCAGTTGTTAGCTGATTTAAGAGCATTGTAAGGAAAAGCATAAAATGCAGAATGGTCCCTGTGACTTATGTTTTCTGTTTGCAGCTTCAAAGAGGTTTTTTTTTTTTAAAAAAAGTTTTCGCTGAACTAAGACATAGCCAGTTGACGTTTTATGTATACTGTGGAACAATAATCCGTCTATGCACTGATTTTATGGAAAATATTGCTTGTGTTACATAGCACAAGACTCTTCAGCTCCTGAGTAGGTACCTCTTTTATCTGTGAAGAATCAACTCAAGGGCTTATATATTTTAATCGCTTGGGATGGCAGCGGCCCAGAATGAACCATGGGTATCCCAGTAGGAAAGGTTGGATGGGTGCCTAGATTAGACCAGAAAGAAGCTGTGATTCTGTTAAGGAATGGAATAGACTTTTATATTGTTCTGCTTTTGAACTTGGAGATCAAAGGACAAGCAAATTGCAACTCTCTTCTCCGTTTCTGAGTAGGTCCCTAGGGGCCGGGTGTGTGTGTGTGTGTGTGTGGAGGTTGTCCACAAATTCAAGATGTTAGTTGGGACTACTCAGTCAAAGCCTCACTCTGCTTTGACATGCACTGTGTAGGACATAATACGTGCTGGGATGCTGTTGTTGTTAGTTGTGAAGTTGTGTCCTACCCATCACGACCCCATGGACAACATTCCTCCAGGCCTTCCTGTCCTCTACCATCTTCTGGAGTCCATTTAGGCTCACGCCTACTGCTTCAGTGACTCCATCCAGCCACCTCATTCTCTGTCATCCCCTTCTTCTATTGCCCTCAATCTTTCCCAGCATTAGGCTCTTCTCCAGGGAGTCCTTCCTTCTCCTTAGGTGGCCAAAGGATTTGAGTTTCCACTTCAGGATCTGGCCTTCTAAAGAGCAGTCAGGGTTGATCTCCTCTAGGACTGACCGGTTAGATCGCCTTGCAGTCCAAGGGACTCGCAGGAGTCTTCTCCAGCACCATAGTTCAATAGGCCTCAATTCTTTGGCGCTCGGCCTTTTTTATGGTCTTTTGTTGACAGGGTGATGGATGTCTCTGCTTTTTATTGTGCTGTCTAGATTTGCCATGTCTTTCCTCCCCAGGAGCAAGCGTCTTTTAATTTCTTGGCTGCAGTCCCCACCTGCAGTGATTTTGGAGCCCAGGAAAATAAAATCTGTCACTACCTCCATTTCTTCCCCATCTATTTGGCAGGAATTGAGAGGGCTGGATGCCATGATCTTGGTTTTCTTAATGTTGAGTTTCAAACGTGCTGGGATAGGATGGAATAATTGCATGTCGGAAGGTTGACTTGGCACCACTTTGCCGTTTCCCATGTTTTAAGGTGTGTGATTTGGTGGTTTTAATGGGATGTTATATCTTGCTTTAATTCCTGATTGGAAGCTGCCCAGACTTACAACAGATTGTTTAGTGACCATTCCAAGTTACAACGACACTGAAAAAAGGAAAGTGAGCATTTTTAATTTTATTTTTATTCTATGTTCTACCGGTACATTCTATCTCTGCAGTGCCACAGAATATAGTTGAGGATTAAGGGACAAGCACGAGGACTTTGGACCAGTTTGAAGGCAGATCCAATCCAGTCAATAACGTCTGGCTTATTTTGCACTAGATTTATATTTTGCTTTTCCTTCCAGAAACAATGGTTGGAAACTGATCAAGGAGAGAAGCAAGCTGAAGTTAAGGAGAAATTTCCTAACAGTGAGGACAATTAACCAGCGGAACAACCTACCTCCAGAAGTTGTGGGTGCTTCATCATTGGAAGCTTTTAAGAAGAGACTGGACAGCCATTTGTTTGAAACGGTATAGGGTTTCCTGCCTGAGCAGGGGGTTGGACTAGATGACCTCCAAGGTCCCTACCAACTGTGTGCCTTCTTCTTCTTTGTTTAAAATGAAGGTGTAACATAATAACAGAGTTGGAAGGGACCTTGAAGGTCTTCTAGTCCAACCCCCTGCTCAGGCAGGAAACCCTATACCATTTCAGACAGAAGGCTGTTGTGGGTGTCAAAACTTCAAGGGATGCCAAAAGCTTTTTTTTTGCTGCTCTTTGAGGAGGTTCACACATTTTTGCAGCTGAGTTCTCCTTTCTCCAATTCTTGGTTTTGATCTCGCCTTACAGTCCAAAAGCCTGGAAAATGGAAAACTGAAAGGTGAGGAAATTTTTCCGGAATAAAAAGATGACAAGGCAGCTGGTCTCTGGACAGACAGCCAAAGTCTTTGTGAGTTGCGACACACATCGGCACAAAGGAAGCACAATGAGACTGAACCGGTCAGCCTACAGTGTTTCCTGCTTTCCTGTACGTGCACCCCTGGACCCAAGTGGGCACATTCACGTCTGGCGTGCGTGCACACGCACACACACCCGTACGGGGATATTCGGTTTGGGTCAATCCAGGTCAAAACCCCGAATGAATAGCGCGAGGAACAGCTGAATCGCGGCATTCTTCAGTGGCACAAAAGAGACCCAGCCACAGAGGAACGGCCAAACTCTTTTTACATTTGCTTCAATGAAGCTGCACCTGGATAAGCAAGGGGAAGATTTAGCCCTCACATTTAATTAGCAGTAGCAACATCATGTTATTTTTTTTTTCTTCTCCCGCCCAGGGTTTAAAAGAATATTCAAGAAAAGAAAAAACCCTTACAGCCTACAGCCATCTTAAGTCCTCAAAACTGTCCATTTGCATAGAAATGGTGTGTGCTTCAGGGAATATGTAAAATTATTAATTGTGCAGCTATGACAACATGAACGTTTCAAATATTTTTTTCGGACAAGGCCCCAGTCAATTTTGACAGCTTTCAGTCCTGCAACTCTGCCATACAGTTGAACCGGGCGATGAATCTCACCCAAAACAATAAAGTTCGGCATTGTGTGTGTGTATTTAGACAAAGCCATTATGAAACGTGGAATGTCCACTATTTAAAACATTTAACCTTTTAAGGATTGTTTGCATCTGTGTGTGCTGAGTGACTTATCTCCTTATGAGTTGGAATCGCCCACTGGCCCATATCGTGGAAGAGAGCTCTTAAATCTGTTTCTTAATATTTCTACGCTTAATTAAGCCTTAAAAACATTAGAGTTTACATTTCTTGAAAAACCGTTGGTACTATATACAATAACAGCAACATTACTATTATATGAGAGACTAATTAAAAAAGAAGGTTTTATTATATGCAAAGCTAACTGTAGGGTGAAGGAAAAAACAGATATTAAACTACATAGAAGAGAACAGAAAACGTGAAAAAACTTTAGAAATTCCATTATCTATTTATTGTTCTATAAGCTGTCTGTCTGTTTATCATCTATCTATCTATCTATCTATCTATCTATCTATCTATCTATCTATCTATCTATCTATCTATCTATCATCTATCTATCTATCTATCATCTTGTCCATCCATCTCTGTCTCTCTGTCTCTATCTATCTATCTATCTATCTATCTATCTATCTATCTATCTATCTATCTATCTATCTATCTATCTATCTATCTATCATCTATCTATCTATCTATCTATCTATCTATCTATCTATCTATCTATCTATTATCTATCTATCTATCTATCTATCTATCTATCTATCTATCTATCTATCTATCTATCTATCTATCTATCTATCTATCTATCTATCTATCTATCTATCTATCTATCTATCTATCTATCTATCTATCTATCTATCTATCTCTATGTCTTCCTAATAGTTAGAATAAGCTTCATGCAACATCAGAATCTGAACAGAGAATTAAACAGGCAACACAAATTCTTCCAATGTTCTTGGGGTCTTTAACATCAAATTACTGAGTTATAAAATGGGGAGATGATTTAAATGGAGGTGTTGGACCTTCCCTTCAATGTAGCACGGCCAGCAATTTTGGCTACCCTTCTCAGGATGGATGGACTGTGAAAGGGCTTAAATATAACTTACTGTGCTGATTTCCACCGCAATTTTGGCGAAGTCTGGACAATTTCATCATTCGCCAGTGTCTTGCCACAAAACTGTCAGCAATTTAAGGATTTCAGCACAGACTAATTTGCAAATTAGCCTGTCTGACTTCCCAGATGTCTGCAAGTCGTTAAGTTCAAGCTGATTTCTCATGGATATTGTTCGGTCTGTTTCCAGTTGAACTTGGTTATTCCCAATTGTGTTGTGACTTCAGACCTACTGAAAAAGGCACCAGTGAGGGAAGCACACATCCAATGGCATTGCTGGTTCTGTCAAAGCTTTTAGCTTTATAGTTACTTCCAATATTCTGAAAACCTAATTAAACTCTGCACATGCTCACAGTGAATTCTTTTAACCTTATGTACGAGTCAAAGCCATTTTTTAAAAAAAGGGCTAGCTTATATATTTATACAAAAGGGACGCGGTGGCTCAGTGGGTTAGGACGCTGAGCTTGTTGATCAGAAGGTCGGCAGTTTGGTGGGTCGAATCCCGAGTGCCGTGTAACAGAGTGAGCGCCTGTTACTCGTCCCAGCTTCTGCCAACCTAGCAGTTCGAAAGCACATAAAAATGCAAGTAGAAAAATAGGGACCACTACGGTGGGAAGGGAACAGCGTTCCGTGCGCCTTTGGCGTCTAGTCATGCCGGCCACATGACCACGGAGACGTCCTCGGACAAGCGCTGGCTCTTCGGCTTTGAAACGGAGATGAGCACCGGCCCCTAGAGTCGGAAAGGACTAGCACGCATGTGCGGGGGAACCTTTACCTTTATATATATTTATACAAGACATGGCTAAAGGAAAGCCTGTTTGTATTGCAGCTTGTTTTAGATAAGCTACCACTTCTAAAACAATCTGCATTAAAATCTTTGAAAATTAGGGAATCAGATCCTAGATAAAGCAGGTAGCCGCATCTAACCAGTTAAAGCAATTATACAATTTCTTCCAGCAATATAGTACTATCAGCATTGTCATACAATCAATTTGAGTAAAACCATGATTCTAGCAGCTATATTTTATTGAATATCCACATTGAACAACAGAGTGATCTTAAACTGTCTTTAGCCATTGTCACTTTTTCGAGCCGTAATGTGTGAATCTAATCTTATTCTACAGAAGCCTACAAATTCATTTTATTTTAAAGAAAATTATGAAACACAGGCAGCGAAGGGAAAAAAACACACTGAGGCGGTAACCCCAGAATAAATGCACTGATCACAATCCTGCTCTTAAAAGGAACAAACTGTAATCACAACCTCAAGCTTAGCTTTTTAGGACCCCTTATTGACTTTTTGCTGAAAAAACAAAAATAGAGAGAAAACTAAACTTGTGATTTAAGGGTTTGAAGATTAGAAAGGGCAGCCTATAAAAAGAAGGAAATTACGATGTACTGTAATTTTAGAGAAAGGGGGCAAAATATAATTGTATATGTAGAGGAGGAGGAGGAGGAGGAGAAGTAGAAGAAGAGGAGGAGGAGGAGGAGGAGGAGGAGAAGAAGAAGAAGAAGAAGAAGAAGAAGAAGAAGAAGAAGAGGAGGAGGAGGAGGAGGAGGAGGAGGAGAAGGAGAAGGAGAAGAAGAAGAGGAGGAGGTGGTGGTGGTGGTAGTGATAATGGTGGAGGAAGGAGGAGGAGGAAGAGGAGGGAAAAGAAGAAGAAGAAAAGAGAAGAGAAGAGAGGAAGAGGTGGTGGTGGAGGAGGAGGAGAAGGAGGAGAAGAGGAGGAGGAGGAGGAAGCATTGACAAGAAGCTTTTTTAGATCTTTCTTTTCCTTTCCTTTCCTGGTTTTCTTAATTTCAGCAGCTTAATATAGTCCTTTTGCTCCTTCTATTGTTAAGAAAGTGAGCATCCAAAAGCAATTTGAAGCACTTGGAGATCCACCCCCAGAAAACCCCCCAGTTTCCTTCGGCTTGCTGTTTCTTTTAAAGCTGTGGTCCAAGCAAAGGGTAGATGTCCACCTGGGCTTTGGAATTGCCTTTCTCCGTAACCCAATAGGTTCCTCTTAACGTTTGTAAAAAAGATGTCATAAAGGGTTAGAATTAAATTCTCTCAAATAAACTAAACTCTGGGAACTGTGCCTCCGAAATGAGCACACTGGGATCAGAATGGAAGAGAGTCCATTTGGAAAATTTTGACAGAGGAAAGCTGACCGTAAGTTGATTGTAAAAGTTGTGTTGGGCCGGACTGCAATCAAACAAAGTGTGCTAGGTTTTGGGGTTGTTGTTTTTTTTTGCAATAAGGAATCGCCATAAGAAAACCAGAGCAAATTTAGCAATCTCAATTTAGCAAGTTAGAAGCAAGGATGGTAGACTTTGTTGCCAAAAAATGGACAAGCTATGTAAGATCTAGAACTTTTGGGCACTCCCAAGATGTGAAGAATTGAGAGATTCTTAATTATTCATTAGTGAATAACTGGTTACTTGGACACTATTTACTTTTACTGGGGCTGTTTTGTTTTAATTAAAGCATTAACAGTTCCTTGTCTCTTCCATATAACATCCCTCCTTATCAGTGCTTGTTTTGTAAAAGGAAAAGGTGCCGGAACTCACACATGTCACACAACCCGCCTTGCCTACCCTACAAGGTTCCATCCAAAAAAGGTGCCGGAACTCCGTTCTGGGCGTTCTATGACAAAAAAGCCCTGCTCCTTATTAAATACATTTTTGCAGGTTATATTTTTTAATTCCCAGGTAGCATTTTTTTTCCAACCACTCACAGTAATGGTTTTGGTGAGGGTATTTCCCCCCCCCATGAGTTAATTGCCTCAATTTATAGTGCTTAGTAACTTTTTTGGGGGAAGAACATAATCCTACAAAAATCCTGCTAAAACTAAAAGCAGTTTTGTCTAGAAGAATAGCTGTACTTTTATGAGCGGATGTATGAATTCAAACAGATGGTCCATTTATTTAATTTACCAAGAGCTTATTGTTCCTTTTGTTTATTAATCAAAAAAAAAACCCCCAACCCTGAATACTGAAGCAGTTGTACAGAGTCCAAAATGAACATACAAGCACGGAATGAAAATAATGAAAATAAATGCCTCCGGGGTTCTAAAACTCCCGCAGATGGTAATGCTGACACTAGAAGATCTGATGTGTTGCTTAATGTCTATTTTTCCACCCAGTTTGGGATGTTGCTGGGAGAAAAGGTTATGCTGCTCTCATTTGTGAAATGGAAGTCTGCAATGAGTAAAGGCAATTCTCAACTTACAACCGTTTGATTAGAGGTCTGGAGACTAAAACATATAAAGAACGGTTGCTGGAATTGGGAATGTCTAGTTTAACGAAGAGAAGGACAAGGGGGGACATGATAGCAGTGTTCCAGTAGCGCAGGGGCTGCCCCAAAGAAGAGGGAGTCAAGCTATTCTCCAAAGCACCTGAAGGCAGGACAAGAAGCGACGGATGGAAACTCATCAAGGAGAGAAGCAACCTGGAGCTAAGGAGAAACTTCCTGACAGTTAGAACAATTAATCAGTGGAACTCCTTGCCTCCAGAAGTGGTGAATGCTCCAACCCTGGAAGTTTTTCAGAAGAGACTGGACGGCCATTTGTCTGAAATGGTACAGGGCTTCCTGCCTGAGCAGGGGGTTGGACTAGATGACCTCCAAGGTCCCTTCCAACTTTATTATTATTATTATTATAAGTTACAGCAGCAGTGAAAAAAAGTGACTTATGACTGTTTTTCACACTTATGGCAATTGTAGCATCCCCACGGCCATGGGATCAAAATTCAGACCCTTGGTAACCGACTCATATTTACGACGGTTGCAGCGTCACGGGATCACAGGATCCCCCTTTTTGACCAAAGTCAATGGGGGAAGCCAAATTCACTTAACTGTGTTATAAATTTAAGAAATGCAATTATTTGTTTAACAATGGTGGTAAGAAAGGTCATAAAATGGGACAAAACTCATTGAACAAATGTTTCGCATAGCAGCAGAAACGCCGGGCCCAATTGTGGTCAAAATAAATATGAAAAACAAGGTATGGTTATAGGGGTTAAGTTTTGGGGGCATACAGATGGTCTTATCCACATGAGTATCTTTGAACCTGCCACCGCAACACCTGTTTAAACTAAAGTTATGGGAGGAGAAATATTACTTTTCATTCAACTCACCTACGTCTTCTACACGTTACAAGCGAAGATGTACAGGTGTGCTGATTAACCATTCAGTGCAGAAGATGTAGCTGTTACCTGTGGGTTACAAAAACCCTCTCTGTGAATTTGCTATTGCTTTCATTTGAGGAAATAAACTGATGATTCTTCTAAATTAAAACATCTATGAGATTTTCTGGCCACTGTGCACACGCTTCTTGGTGTGATTTGAGGAATTTTACCTCAAAAAATGTCCTTGTTTTATGTCTATGGAGGTTCTCAGCCATTCAGGCCATGGTTATCCCAAAGGTGCATTTCCAAAAGGCAACTGGACATTTCTTTATTTTTTCCTTGAAGACGTTTCGCTTCTCATCCAAGAAGCTTCTTCAGTTCATTCATCTTTGGCTCCTTGCTTTTTATGATTCGGTTGGGATTTGAGGAATTTTATCTGAAATCCTGGAAAAAAAAGTCCTTGTTTTATAGTCCAGGTTATTTGCTGCCATGCCTTTCGCTGCTGCAAATACCTGCTGTGGATTTTGCTGAGCAAATGAAAGGGTAATGAAGATATTTAGGCTGCATTAGGACCTCTGGGAAAGGCTAAAAGACGAATTATGGACTGTGGTACCTACCGTGAACATCAAATGTGAGATAATAACGACCTAATCTGGACAAAATGTCTATTTGGGCTCCAAAAAGATAGGTTGTGTCTCAAGCAGCTGCAAAACAGGCTACTAAAATGGAATTAAAGCTCTAAGCACCGTAGGCCTCTGATCTTCCATTTTAAGTTGATTAAGAATTATCCACCAAGGAAGCTGCAGGAGAAAATTACAAGCTTCCTGGAGGAAAAAAAAAACAACTTACAAAAAGAATGCGACTAGAGCGGAGGGGTATCATTTTATTTCTGTTTGCTGCAAAATCACTAGGTGCCTTTGCTTTCTTGGGGTCTAAGTCTAAAAATAGTAAACGTGGATGGTACCAGCCCAGAACTCCAAGAGAAATAAGGTTTACATCAGAGGCAGACCTTCGTATTAACGGAAGAGGGAAAGAGTGATCAGATTTTCTAAGGAGGCCCAGGTTGGAAAAAAAGTTTAGCGGGCCATGGGGAAGATGGGTGTTAAAAGTATCAGAACAGCTTTGTGGGTGAGAAGGACGTAAGAAATATGTTCACCTAAAAACAACAACAACCCCCCCCAAAACATGTTTTCCTGGCTCCTGTATCACAGCTTTGTTCAGCCAGACTGTAAGCTGGAAGAAGGTGGGGGGGGGAAGTAACACACCAAATTTAGCAACCTCCTTGTAATGGAGCAACAATTGTTGATGACCACAAAACTAAATAGTATCGTCCTTTCCCCCCCACTCATGAACAGCTCAACGCTTTTTCTCCCTTTATTAAAACCCGCTCTGTAATTGGGTGGAACAGGAGCAGAGTTTTGGATTTTCCTTTATACAACAATAATCCATCCAGTTAAGTTTGTGTAACGGAGAAAGGGTGGCTGTACAGTTGTACTATTTTCACGCACACTATTGCGTGGGAGAGCATGAGAAGGTGCTAGAAAAAGCGCTAGGAAGCGGGAGACCCTGAGGTCAAGTCCCACCTTAGCCACGAGAGCCAGTTGGGTGACCGTGAGCTAATCACCAGGAGACGGTGAGTTCTAGCCCCACGTTAGCTTGAAAGCTGGCTGGGTGATCTTGGGCCAATCACCAGGAGACTGAGAGTTCTAGTACTGCTTTAGGCAAGAAAGCCAACTGGGTATCTTTGAGAGGGCCTCAAAAGTATTTCAAGATTTCGGTGACAAAAATACAATTAAAATGATCTTTACCACAGTATCAAAAAAAGACGTTGAGAGTTTGGAAAAAGTGCAGGGAAAAGCAAATAAGACGATTAAAGGCCCGGGGATTAAAACATACGAAGAACGGTTGCAAGAATTGGATACGGTCAGTCTACCATCTCAGACTGTCTAGCTTCTTCTTA
This sequence comes from Vipera berus, assembly GCF_964194415.1. Lineage (NCBI taxonomy): Eukaryota > Metazoa > Chordata > Lepidosauria > Squamata > Viperidae > Vipera > Vipera berus. The sequence goes on along the minus strand of NC_138206.1, from coordinate 121,518,589 downwards.
AAAACCTCCGGCGATGGAGCGCCCACTATTTCTGGTGGCAAGCTGTTCCACTGGTTAATCTGGCTTCCCCCTTGGCTTGGCTTTTCAGAAGGTTGCAAAAGAGGATCCCACGGCCCCGGGACACACTGCGACCATCATAAATATGAGTCCGTTAGCCAAGCATCTGAAGTCTGATTATATGACCATGGGGAGGCTGCAACAGTTGGGAGAAAAACAGTCATGTTTCAGTGCTGCTGTAACTTGGAATGGTCACTAAAAAAACAGTTGTAAGTCGAGGTTTGCCAGTAGTCCTTCCCTGGATTGTTCCGGTTCATTTGAAGGCTTGAAGTTCACGCCCCACGTCACAGTTGTCCTGTCATCTACTTAACAAGCCATCTAATCAGAATGTCAGTGGGGAGCTTGTCGGGTGCTTTGCAGAAATGAAGCTTCCCGCCATCGGAGGAAATGACTTGATCCAAAAATGAGACCTTATAGACTGCCAAGATTTGTTCCTGACCACCTCATGCTGGCTTCTGGTGAGCTGCTGGTTGCAGCCTTCGTAGCCTTACATCAGGGGTGGGGAATGATGGCCCTTTTAGGACTTGTGGAGCCAGCTACGCTTCTGTTCTGGGAGTTGAAGTCCACACGTCATAGGATGGAATATAGAATAGAATAGAATAGAATAGAAGGAATGATAGACTTATAGATCTGAATAGAGAATAGAAAACAGAATAGAACAGAATAATTGTTGTGACTCAGGGCCAGCCGGTGGGTCCGACAGCCGGGTCCGATGTATCGGAGGACTCAGATGTGGGGGAGGAGGGAAACGAACCGGCTGATGATGATTTGGAGGCTTTGCAGAGTCCTCAGCCGGGGACCTCTTCTCAGCTGTGTGAGCCCGAGAGTGCGGAGGATGATGACCCACAGCTGGCCCTGTTCAAGGACGCCCGACGTAGGAGGCAGACGAGCAGGGACAAACAAAGAAAGACTATGGGACTCCTCGGGAGGAGGCACAGGGAGACCACGCCCTGAGCTCTCTATAAAAGAAGTGTTTGGGGAGGGGCTAGTTGCTGAAAGCAACTTTTTCGTTTGAGAAGACAAGCTCTTGTGTTTTGTTATCTGCGTCATTAAACCTTGGCAGAAGCCTTTTAGCCTTGGACGCTTTCCAGACTCGTCTCTTAATTAGGGGTTGGGAGAAGAGGGCTGGTCCAGAACAATAATAGAATAGAATAGAATAGAATAGAATAGAATAGAATAGAATAGAATAGAATAGAATAGAATAGAATAGAATAGAATAGAATAGAATAGAATAGAATGATAGACTTATAGATCTAAATAGAGAATAGAAAACAGAGAATAGAACAGAATAATAGAATAGAATAGAATAGAATAGAATAGAATAGAATAGAATAGAATAGAATGATAGACTAATAGAATTAGAATAGATCTGAATAGAGAATGGAAAACAGAGAATAGAATAGAACAGAATAGAATAAGAACAGAACAGAATAAGAATAGAATAGAATAGAATAGAATAGAATTAGAATTAGAATTAAATAGAATAAAATAGAATATGTGAAAGAAACAGTTAACAACCCTGGAAACCGGCTGAAGTTAACTTCTCACCCTTCCTTGATTTGAGGCGGTGAGAAAAATAATTGCCCATAGCTCTGAGCTGGAACAAACGATCAGAAATATTTCTCTGGGGCACCAGCGACGTAGACCTTTGCCAAGGACTGACCACGATTCTGCAAAATAGATCAAAGCTTTCAGCCCAGCAAGCCTGCGTCAGGACAAATCCATGGTGACAGGAAGCAGCTTGAGTCCTTCCGTGCTCTTGCCGGTTCACACACGGTATCCGAAAGACGTATTTGCGCGTGAAATCTTCACCTGACTTGTCTTTAATCGGTGTGCAATGCTGCATAAAGTTCGCATCTGGAGAAACCCTTTTCTAGCTTCCTTCCTCCCTGATCTTTACACTGGGGCGCAACATGTAAAAATATCCAGAAATACTTTTTTATTTGTTTGTTATCTTATTGAAAAAGCAGTTACCCCAACAGTACCCTAGTACCCTACAGGTAATCCTCAACCACTTTACAATGCTTTGGTAAGGCCACACCTGGAATGCTGCATCCAGTTTTGGTCACTGCGATGTAAAAAAGATGTTGAGACTCTGGAAAGAGTGCAGAGAAGAGCAACAAAGATGATTAGGAAGCTAAAACATGTAAGGAACGGTTGCAGGAATTGGGTATGTCTAGTTTAATGAAGAGAAGGACGAGGGGGGACATGACAGCAGTCTTCCAATATCTCAGGGGCATTTAAATTTCATCTGAATCAGTGGAACGGAAGCTGCCTTCAGAAATTAGGGGTGCTCCATCACTGGAGTTTTTTTTTTAAAAGAAGACACTGGACAGCCATTTGTCTAGAATGCCATTGGGTCTCCTGCTTGAGCAGGGGGCTGGACTGGAAGACCTCCAAGGTCCCTTCCAACTCTGTTCTGGTGTTAATTCTACCAGCTGGTTATTATTGCTTAATCTTCTAAAACTGATGTTAATTGTTATGTACGGGCTCTTACTGGAGCAGCTAACGGCTCTCCAGCAACCCAGACTTTAAGTCTCCTGTGCTGCAATTGGCTATCTCCAGGCGGCAATGATTGATTCAAAACCTACTGGCTGCCACCTAGGGGCTAGACTATATATTGCGGCTAGTTGCAGACATTCCCCAGTACAGTTCCAGCACAAAATAAACAATGAGTTATTCTGTACTCAGCTTCGTGTCTTCATTCCTGCACCAAAGAACCCGCTATTTAACATTAATAATATTTTCAGTGTAAGAGTGTGGGTGACATACGTATTCCAGACAAATAGACAAGGAACTCTTCCTCTTTTTTTGGCAATCGGATCTCTATCAACGGCTACACACAATCTGCAGAAGTGAAAGACAGTTGAAGGAGTTCACAAAGTTGCACGCAAGAACAGAGCAGTTTTAGATGCACAAGGGGCTTATAAAAATTAAAATGAGGGTATAGCTTTGTGTATTTAAATATTGGTTCAAAGCTCAACATTTACGACAGCTCACGAATAGACAAATGTTGTTCCTCTTAGGAACACTGATCAAAAGACACAAAAAATTGGGATTTTCAAGTGGGGGGGGGCGGTGCTGACATCTGAAAATGGCAGTTCTCGGATCAAGAACTGTCGGTACAGAATTCAAACAGCTGATAGAAGGATGTCATCCAGTCACAGTCCATTTTATTTCAAGTCAATATTATATTTGGATCAACTTAGAAACCATACATTTGGAGGGCCTTCGCGTTCCTGCACTTTCATATTTACCGATAGCAGTTGGTAAATTACTCAACATCTCCTAAGCCAGACATGTCAAACACAAGGCCCGGGGGCCAGATCCGGCCCGCAAAGTGGTTTCATGTGGCCCGCGAAGCCATCCTGGAAACAGTGAGGGAACGGCCCCCACTGCCTTGGCCCTGGCCCAGAGACCCTCCTCCTGCCAGAGACCCTCAGATCTGTCCCACTCCTGCCCAGGCCCCCATAGGCACCCTTGATGCCAACGATGTAGAGCTGGCCATGCCCACCCAGTAGGCCATATGCACTTTAGCCATGCCCACCCAGGCCACACCCACCTGGCCCCTTGAGGGCAACCGCAATGCTGATGCGGCCCTCAATGAAATTGAGTTTGACACCCCTGTCCTAAGCCCTCATAAAGACAGGAATATCGATCGAGTTCTGCTTTTTTGGAATTTTTGTTTTACTAAGACATCTGTAATGAGCTACAAACAGCTCTTCTTAGCCTGTTTTCAACTTGGACAGAAGAAGTCCTCGGGCATCTTCTTTGCACAGAGAAAGATCTCAAGATAGCTCCTAATGTGGTCACGTTTGCATCTGTAGCCTGTAGAATTCATGGGCTCCAAGTAAAAGAGAATATTTGTAGCTCAGGACTGAACTGTGGGGTCCTTGATGCTCTCTGAGCTTGATGGTTTTCTTGCAGACCTTTCATTACTCACTGATGATATTACCTAGTTTGGTGATGAAAAGTCTGCAAGAAAACCACCCAGCTCAGAGAGCATCAAGGATCTTACAGTCCTCCTCCTCCTCCTCCTCCTCCTCCTCCTCCTCCTCCTCCTCCTCCTCCTCCTCCTCCTCCTCCCCATAATCCCCATTCCCTTCTAGCACTGATGATGTTCCCTAGTTGGGTCATGAAAGGTCTGCAAGAAAACCATCCAGCTCGGAGAGGACACCACAGTTCAATCCTGAGTTATCGAAAGAAGAGAATATTTGTAGCTCAAAGGTCTTCCAGACCTTTCATGATCCAACTAGGGAACATCATCAGTGCTAGGAGGGAGGGGGGTTTGTGGAGAAGAGGAGGAGGAGGAGGAGGAAGATTGTGGGGTCCTTGGTGCTCTCTGAGCTTGGTGGTTTTCTTGCAGACCTTTCATGATCCAACTAGGGAACATCATCAGTGCTAGGAGGGAGGGGGGGTTTGTGGAGAAGAGGAGGAGGAGGAGGAGGAAGATTGTGGGGTCCTTGGTGCTCTCTGAGCTTGGTGGTTTTCTTGCAGACCTTTCATGATCCAACTAGGGAACATCATCAGTGCTAGGAGGGAGGGGGGTTTGTGGAGAAGAGGAGGAGGAGGAGGAGGAAGATTGTGCTCTCTGAGCTTGGTGGTTTTCTTGCAGACCTTTCATGACCCAACTAGGGAACATCATCAGTGGTAGAAGGCAGTGGGGTTTGTTTTCTTTTTATATACTATTCGCTTGCCCTGTCCATGTTGGTGGGAGAGGTCTTGGGGGTCCTTGTTTCTTGGAGTTGGTAGTTCCTAGACCAACAATGAAGAAGCAAACAATGGCCCCATCAAGGAACCACCAAGAACCCCACAATCCATGTGTGGTTGACAGGCAGAGTAGGCTACATGTGACTAGAGGGCTGCTTACCGTGTATCCTACAGTGCTGTTAGTATTACATATTGTACTTCCTTTTATGTAATCTGGATTTGTAACCCATAGTGAAGTTATGGGAAGATGTTAAGAAAGAGACCCCCTTTTGTGCTTAAGCCCAGAACATTTTTTTGGAGAGGGACAATTCTGTCAAGGAAAAAAAATGGCGATACTGCTTTTGTGTCGTTTCACTTCTTCTCGGGGCTAAATATACACCCGTATCAAAATTACACACACTTCCAACATTGTTTGCGTACTTTTTTTTCGGGAAAACAGAGAGCCTGGGGAGCCTTCAAAACATCTCCAGTGGTTTTAATTCTCACTTCGACAAGCTGACTGGTGTCAAAAGGAAATAAGCTGGTCTTTGAAAAGCCTCTGCCTGTTGACAATAATAATTTAGTGCAGGGCAAAGAGTGTGGGCTGTCAAGATGGCGGCCATGATAGTACGATGAAAGCTCATTCTATTTTTTTGTGTGCGAGCCACACACCGAACCCAAAGTGGCTTTCAGTTATTTCCTTATCTCCTTCCTTAGCTGCAAAATCTTTCGCGTGCAGGTCCTTTCCACCCTAAATCTGTCCCAAAGGTGCTTTTTCCAAGAGGCCACTGGACTTCCTTGGTTTTTCGTTGAAGATGTTTCACTTCTCATCCAAGAAGCTTCTTCGGTTCTGAGTGAATGATGGAGGATGGAAGGATTTATATTCCTTGCATATAAATCCTTCCTTCCTCCATCTGGTCATTTGCACTCCATCTGAATCCTTGAGGCCACTTGGAGGTTTATGTTTCTCTGTCCAAGTGGCCTCAGTGATTCTCAGAGGGAGTACTAACAACCAGATGACTGCAAGGAATAAAAATCCTAATCCTAATCAACAAAGATGATTAGGGGACTGGAGGATAAAACTTACAAGGAACGGTTGCTGGAATTACGTATGTCTAGTTTAATGAAGAGAAGGACCAGGGGTGACATGATAACAGTCTTCCAATATCTCAGGGGCTGCCCCAAAGAAGAGGGAGTCAAGCTTTTCTCCAGAGCGCCTGAAGGCAGGAGAAGAAGCAACGGATGGAAACTAGTCAAGGAGAGAAGCAACCTGGAGCTAAGGAGAAACTTCCTGACAGTGAGAACAATTCACGAGTGAAACAACCTGCCTCCAGAAGCTGTGGATGCTCCAACCCTGGAAGTCTTTAAGAAGAGATTGTACAGCCATTTGTTTGAAATGGTATAGAGTTTCCTGCCTGAGCAGGGGGTTGGACTAGATGACTTCCAAGGTCCCTTCCAACTTTTTTATTATTATTATTATTATTATTATTATTATTATTATTATTATTATTATTATTATTATCATCATCATCAATAACAACAACAAACAACAACAATAATAATGATAATAATAATAATAGAACTGGAAGGGATCTTGGAGGTCTTCTAGTCCAGCCCCCTGCTCAAGCAGGAGAACCTATACCATCTCAGACAGGTGACCGTCCAGTCTCTTCTTAAAAACCTCCAGTGATGGAGCACCCACGATTTCTGGTGGCAGGCTGTTCCACTGGTTAATTGTCCTGACTGTTTGGTTCTACTGGCAGCTGCGGCCTTTGGTGTAAAGTGGAAAATGTTCCTGTTGGTGTTTTTAGACGTCTTCCCAATACAAGGAACAGGTGTTTTGAGTGGAATTACAAATAGCCCTCCTTTAGTCACCAAAGTTACAACAGCGCTGAAAAGCATGACTTACACTTGCTTTTCACACTTACGACCGTTGTAGCATTCCCAAGGTCACGTTCGTAGAACATGGAGGAAGGAAGTTGCTAACAAGTCATCTCCTTTTTGGAGAAGGGTGTGTAAAAAGGATTTTTGCCTCAAGGTGGACAGTCATAAGTGGCCAAACCTGGGAGACCACAAGGAGAAACACGGGAGTTTTGAGATTCACACGTCATAAAATTGCCGAGGTTGGGAGACACTGCACTTGGGAATCAATCTTAAGTTATTAATTCTTGAGCAACCTGCTCCATGCAACAAGATTCCAATTCCTCTCACCTGCAGAGCAGAGATTAAAATTTATTAAACAATTATATTAATCTTGATGTCCACCACTTTGCTTTCCACTGTTGGAAAACCAAGTCTTTCCACTCACTGCAGACTATATATTATGGCAGTATATTGCTGGCAAACAAAGAGAGGAAGTGGAAAAAAAACCATACGGAGTGATTTCCTGTTAAGGAGCCTTTGCTGCTGGTCAGTCCATGTATTCCTCCCCCCTTGATTATATTGGATTTACATGGTTATCAAGGCAGACAAGGTCAACGAGTCCTCCTTCCCCTTAATCTGGCACAAAGGAGTAAAAATCACGATTACATTTATGCAGCTTAGCAGTATTGATCCACTGGGCGGATAGATTCCAAATTGCATGTAAATAAGAGCTGCATGTTACCCCCCCCCATCTGATAAATATGTCTCTCTCTGGAGCAAAGCTGCAGAATTACACAGAGGGAAAAATGCTTCCAAAATGCCGAGTGCCTGAATGATCCCTTCTAGCTCTATTCTGATTGATGGATAGTCTTGCAAGGGGTGGTGGTGGTGGGTGGTGTGTTAAATGGCATTTGTAACTACACAGTGCCACCCACTGAATCAGTTGTGGAACTGAATAGTTAGGGGGAAAAACACACATAAATGGACCTCCTGCATTAACACCCACATCCAGGGGGACAAAAATATCGTAAAACAGAGAGGATGAACAGGCAAAATGGTTTACACACACACACACACACACACACACACACACTGGAAGGAAGACAAAGCAAAGTTGGAATATAGAGGAACGAAGAAGATGCTTAAAATTGAGCGTTAAAAAAAGGATAGTTCCTCAAATGCAAGAAAAATGCTATTCTGATAGGTTGAAGAAATGCAGGAGGACGAGTGGATGTGTTTGTAACATCTATATTTTATTTAAAAGGTTGAAATGAGGCTTACAGGCAAGGGACATAATTGCTGTTATTCTGATCAAATCTTCACCTGAACGGCCACAACACTCGGGTGTAACTTTCAGTCTGAAACGAAGCTTTGATAAGTACATGTAGAAATATAATCTTGAGGGGTCCTTGGTGTTCTCTCAGCTTGGTTGTTTTCCTGCAGACATTTCATTGCCCAACTAGGTAACATCATCAGTGCTAGCAGGCAGTGTGGCTTGCTCTATCAATGTTGGTGGGAATCCTCTTAGAGCTTGGCTGGGCTGTTACTGTTAACTTGTTTGGCAGTTCAGCAATTGGGGTATTGTTTACTTCCTGATTGTTGGTCTGATGTTAACCTTGGTGTTAATCTCTGCTTATCTAGGCATTGATTGCTGATGTAAAGGTGCTTAAATCTTTGTGTTCCCTTTTTGGCAAAATAAATCCTCATTGAGTTATGGAATACAAGATTCAGCAGAAGCATTGGAAGGTCAGAATAGAACTGGAAGGGACCTTGGAGGTCATCTAGTCCAGCCCCCTGCTCAAGCAGGAGACCCTATACCATTTCAGACAAGTGGCTGTCCAGTCTCTTCTTAAAAACTTCCAGGGTTGGAGCATCCACAACCTCTGGTGGCAAGCTGTTCCACTGGTTAATTGTCCTCTCTGTTAGGAAGTTTCTTCTTAATTCCAGGTTGCTTCTCCCTTTGATTAATTTCCATCCGTTGTTTCTTGTCTTGCCTTCTGCTGCTATGGAAAATAGTTTGACTTCCTCATCCTTGTAGGAACCCCTTAAACACCAGAACATTGCTATCGTGACACCCCTAGTCCTTCTTTTCTCTAGACTACCCATACCCAAATCCTCCAACTTTTTGCTGCAAACAGTTTAAAAGTTTGATTGGAAACTATAAGTGTTGCTAGGATTTTTCTACGAATAAGGAAAGTTAATCAGGCTTCATCAATTGTTCTCAGGGTTTAGGATGTACCCTTAGTTTTTAATAGATATGAAGCCAATCTGGGTCCCAAAATTTTCTCCATCTCGAACGTGCGAGAAGAACTTGTCGGGATAACACGATGTGCAAAGAGTAAGGTTTTGTTTGGGGTCTGTTATGGAGTCATCCTGAATGTTCACCGATAGGACCCCTCCAGCCTCCAGGAGAAGTCTGTTTCAGGGAAAGACACAAAGAGAGAATGTTATGTTGTAGTTATTAAATCACTACACACACACACACACACACAAAAATTACGATGGAATAGCAACTAGTCATTTCCCAACTGGGGAAAGTGGGCAATTAACATTTCCAGCAAGAATTGTTGTTGGAAAACTTTATTGTCTTTATCTTTGATATTGAGAACCTTCAAAGTTATCAACATTATCAGAAGTTCCCAATTCCCAATATCTCAGCTTTTCTAAAGTTATATTAATAGCAGAATAAGGCAACTTGCATATTAAAAAAATAGATAAAAATCATAAACAGGGGCATGGAGGATTCAGGTATTAATTAATGTAATTAATGTTATTTTACAGCACAGCAGTCTTCCAATATTTAAGGGGCTGTCACAGAGAGGAAGCGCCTGAAGGCAGGACAAGAAGCAACGGAGGGAAACTCACCAAGGAGAGAAGCAACCTGGAACTAAGGAGAAACTTCCTGACAGTTAGAACAATTAACCAGTGGAACCACCTGCCTCCAGAAGCGGTGAATGCTCCAACACTGGAAGTTTTTAAGAAGAGACTGGACAGCCATTTGTCTGAAATGGTATAGGGTTTCCTGCCTGAGCAGGGGGTTGGACTAGATGACCTCCAAGGTCCCTTCCAACTCCGTTATTCCGTTATTCTAAAGGGTCCTCAAGGCCAAGCTTACCGTGTTGCTCTCCGAATATCGACGTACGGATTGGGTGATTCAAAACATCTTACGCACGTTGGGTCAATCTTGTAAAATTCTCTCGCCGATTGCTTGGGTAACGTAAAGCAACAGGGCCCAACAGATGGTCCAAGAACTACGAGGATATCCTTTACCTTACAACCGTATTCTGTCACCATAGCGGTAACTACAGCCATTGAGACCCCAAGCAGGGTGCCTTGCCAGCCTGAAACACAGACCAAAATAATAAGGCAACTTGTGCGGCTAGGATTTAAATGCAAGGATATGCAAAACAACCCTGCCAATCCTATATACCGCACACTGTAGAAGTGTGCAAGGACAGTCTTTGCAATTAATTACAACCGTTGTAGGGTTCCCACGGTCACGTGATCAAGCTTCGCTGTCTAAAATTCACGGCCTATATTTATCACGGTTGCAATCTCCCAGGATCGTATGATCTCCCTTTGCAAACTTCACAGCCAGTGTTCTGCAACCAAAATCAATTAAGGAGGGGGGGGGGGAGGAATCTGGATTTGCTGAACAGCCCTATGATTCACTGAACAACTTGCGGTGATTCACTTAATGTCCAATCAAGCCTGACTTTATAAAGCCACAGAAATTCTGATTCTGAATGTGGTCGTAAGTCAAGGACTATCCACACTATGCAAAGAAGAACTAGTCAACATTTTTTTATGCAAGCCATCCCCGATTTACAACAGCTCGTTTAGCGACCGTTCAAAGCTACAACGGCACTGAAGAAAGCGACTTAGGACCGTTTCTCACACTTACGACCGCTGCAGCATCAACCGGGGTCACGGGATCAAAATCCAGAGGCTTGGCCACTGGTTCGTATTTATGACGGTCGCAGCGTGCCTTTTTGCCACCTTCCATTGGGGGAGCCGGATTCACTTAACAGCGGTGTTACTAACCTAACCGCTGCAGCGACTCATTTAACAACGGCGGCAAAAAAGGTCACAAAATGGGAGAACGCTTGCTTCACAAATGTTTCGCTTAGCACCAGAAATGCCGTCCTCGGTTGGGGCCGTGAGCCGAGGGGCACCTGTAAATCGCCTTGTAGATAATTTTTTTTTTTACCAATTTCACAGGTTTAAAACCATTAGTGCCTCTTTTTTTTTTGCTTTTAAAGAAAAACAAAGCGACGAAAACGGGGATCCCTCGGAATCCCCGAGTCGCATCGGAATTTCCTTTTCTCTGTCCCCTTGGTAGACGGGAAAAGGAGAACAATTGTCACTATTCTATTCTATCCCTTTTCCAGTGAACTATTTTAAACTGCTCAAGGTGACTCAGCCTTTCAAAATCCGGGGAACAGAATGTGCTGGCCATGCCCTGACTTCCCCCAAACAAAGAACGAGGAAGTAGTGAGAAAAACACCGCAGGGATCAGCAATCAATCTTGGCACCCTGGCAACAAAAGAAGCAGAGGGCAGCGCAATTTTCCTTATGCAAGTCAACACTGTTTTTTGCAAGCCACAATCACCTGAAGTCAGCAGCGGCCGGAAGGAGCAAGCAAGCGGTCTATACATATCTTGACGTGAACATGTTTATTTTCTCCTCCTCTTCTTCTTCTTCTTCTTCTTCTTCTTCTTCTTCTTCTTCTTCTTCTTCTTCTTCTTCTTCTTCTTCTTCTTCTTCTTCCTCTTCCTCTTCCTCTTCCTCTTCTTCCTTCTTCTTCTTCTTCTTCTTCTTCTTCTTCTTCTTCTTCTTCTTCTTCTTCTTCTTCTTCTTCTTCTTCTTCTTCCTACTACTACTACTACTACTACTACTACTATTCCGCCTAGCGATTTCTCACAATTATTTTTAAGACAGTGATGAAACTTGGCTACAAAGTGGAGAGAACTTCACGTTTGGCCCTCGTCAAACTTGCCTGGTTTTCAAAATCCTTCTTTTGCGGCAAGCCGTGTAATAATGTCTGAGAAAGGTTGTCCTATGGGAATTCTCCGTCCTCCAAATGACGGTTGTCCCAAAGGTGCTTTTTCCAAAAGGCAACTGGATTTTCTTGGCTAATTTTCCCCCCTGAAGATGTCTCGCTTCTCATCCAAGAAGCTTCTCCAGTTCTGAAAAAAGTTCTTCAGAAAATCCCCAAGAAAGTCCAGTTGCCTTTTGGAAAAAGCACCTTTGGGTCTGAAAAAGGGTGACTTCAATCCAGCAAAGAGCTTCCTGAAACAAATACAGGTAATCTTTGACCCACAAGAGTTCATTTACTGACCGTTCAAACTTACAACGGCATTTAGAGACCGTTCAAAGTTAGAACAGCTCTGGGAAAAGTGACTTACGGCCCCTTTTCACACTTACGGCTGTCGCTGTATCCCCAGGGTCACCTGTTTGAAGTTCAGAGGCTTGGCAACTGGCATGTACTTATGACGGTTGACGTGTACCAGGGTCACGTGATCCCCTTTTGCAACCTCCTGACCAGCAAAGTCAAGGGGGAATCCAGTTTCACTTAACGACCGTGTTACTACCTTAAAAAAAGTGCAATGGTTCGCTAACAACTGTGGCACAGAAAAGTCGCAAGATGGGGCAAACTCACTTAAGAAATGTTTCCCTTAGCGACAAAAAAATTCCGGGCTCCCTGGTGGATGTAACTGGAGGACTGCTTGTGTACTGTGGCAAAGATGCACAATGCAGAATTCTAGCCTGAAGCACTGAGGAGGCTCACAGCCTACCTGAATTGGATAGATACAGAAAGCTGGACCGCGCGTGCAACCTTTGACCTCTCCAAAGCCTCAGCTATTTGTTGCATTACCTGAATGGGCAGCTCCACAAACTTTTCTGACCGGGTCAGCAAACAGAACAGGAATGCAGTCTGCTCCAGGGGCTGCAACGGTGACTCCTCTTTGGTTAGTTACGATTCCATCGTAGCTCCCTGGTTTGGGCCTTCCCATCACCCACACGTCATTGGCGTGGTTGACCTGTTCACACACGAACAAGGAGGGCCGTGTGAAAAACTGGATTAGGTCCTGTCTTTGGCTCCGTCTGTCCGTTTCCTTTAGGACTTCCTCAACCAATAGTCCCAGAGCCATTCCATCGTTCGAGCAATTTAAGTCACAGTGAACCGGTGGAGGGGAATTGCGAACCTCTGGGTGCTTTCTCAGTTTCTTTCCTTGCAGACGTTTCATGACCCAACTAAGTAACGTCACCAGCGCTAGAAGGGAGTGGGTTTGTGGAGATGAGGAGGAGGAGGACTGTCAGTTCCTTGGTGTTCTCTGAGCTTGCTTGTTTCCTTGCCGACGTTTCATGACCCGGGGAGTGGGGTGTCAGAATCCATTTATATCATATTCATACTGTAAATGGAATGTTTCAAACATTATTCCATGGATTCTGCCATCTCCCGAAGAGAAGAGAATGGATGTGTATTGAACCGGTATTAGGCATTTCAAAGGAAAGGAGAAGCCTTTTGAGCTGGGGAAACAAAAGGTGGGGCTAGCATCTGGCTTTTGTCACGGAAGAGAGCAATAAACATGAAGGGTCCTAAGTACCTTTTTCCCACGAGAGGGATGATACGAGAGGAAGGATGGGGGACTGACCAAATGGGGTTAAGGGGGGTTAAACCGGGAACTCTTTATAAGGGTTTACTTCGTGGGATAATATTAAGTCCTGTCTCGTTTCCTACAACCAAGCATGTCATAGTAAAGATTCTTTTTGGAATAGATTTGACTCCAAGAATTTTGTCTTCCTAAGACGTGGTTTGGGGTGGGTCCTGACATGGGATTTACTCTCTGTTTAAATGCCCTTGTTTCTAGCACTCTGTGTTGTCTCCGAGCTGGGTGGTTTTCTTGCAGAAAGAGAGAACATTATCAGCGCTAGGGGGGTTCGCTCTCCTTTTACTGTATATACACTTTTTTTCTGGCATTGAAGATGTTCCCTCATTGGGTAATGAGAGGTCTGCAAAGAAACCACCAAGCTCAGAGACAACATAGGACCCCATTAATGTCTTTTCAAAGAAAAATAAAGTCCTCTCCTCCTCCTCCCTTCCACAAATCCCACTCCCTTCTAGCACTGAAGATGTTACCTAGTTGGGTCATGAAACGTCTGCAAGGAAACAATCCAGCTCAAAGAGCCCCAAGGACCCCACACTCCTCCTCCTCCTCCCTTCTAGCATTGAAGATGTTACCTAGTTGGGTCATGAAAGGTCTGCAAGGAAACAACCCAGCTCAGAGAGCCCCAAGGACCCCACACTCCTCCTCCTCCTCCATTCTAGCATTGAAGATGTTACCTAGTTGGGTCATGAAAGGTCTGCAAGGAAACAACCAAGCTCAGAGTCCATTAAGGACCCCACATTCCTATTCCTCATCCTGTCCACACATCCTCTCCCTTCTAGCACTGAAGATGTTACCTAGTTGGGTCATGAAACGTCTGGAAGAAAACCACCCAGCTCAGAGAGCAACAAGGACCCCACACTTTTTCTCTTTCTCCTCCTCCTCCTCCTCCTTTCCACAATCCCCCCTCCCTTCTAGCACTGAAGATGTTACCTAGTTGGGTCATGAAACGTCTGGAAGAAAACCACCCAGCTCAGAGAGCACCAAGGTCCCCATAGTTCAACCCAAGAACAAACCTTCTTAGTTACTCCGAGTCTTACCTTTATGCTGTGATACATATCTGGGTTGAACCCAGCAGCCTGGGACAAGCGTCGGAGGTTTTCTTTAACCACGGCCGGTGGGTCCCGCCGCTTAGAACTGCTAAAGAGATTTAAAGAGCTCAGCGTTGGTTCATATGAGATGCCTCCTGTTCTTGTGGTGAATCCATGCAGGAAAACATGTTCTGAAAAAAGTTTTAAAACACAAAAGGAAAAAAAAAGGCACTTATTTTCAGAGTGTGAGCATAACTTTCCTTATGTTTTTAAGATGCATTTTTTTAAAAAACAAAACAAAACCTCAGTCTGGTTAAAAATTCCAGCAGACTCCACTTCAAAAATTGCTCTCTTGTTTATTCAGAACTTATTATTTTCTTAAGGGCTACAAAATATATTAAAAATAGTTTATTAACGATGACTTTGGGCTCATTTTCTGACTTATTTTTTTCATACACTGCTTAAAATAAAACAGGACCTGACACAACAGCCGCATCCGAAATTCCTAAATTACTGATATTACTAGACAAGTATTGAAAGCTCCCAAATCTACATTTAATACTGTTCAATATTATTTAGAAAGGATTATATATAGATAGTAGCAGGAAACCACACGGAACTAGCAAATTAACAGTCTATAGTGTTTTAAATAATGTTAAATTTGTGTTCTGTGAACTTACAGTGCACTTAAACAAAAAAACACCCTCCAAGGATATGCAATAAGGAATGTATTTTTAAACTTTTGAGTGTTAGAAATCTAATATTTCTGAGGAAATCAGTATAATTTGGGCTTGTTCTACCATGGCACCGTTTCGGTTTACTAAGGATTAATATCCAGATGTTTACAGTAAATATTAAATTATCAATCTGCTTTTGTGAAGAGATATTTGGCCTAAAGACATGAATGTGTCCCTGAATTAAACACAGCTATATAGAATATTTGGAATCTACTGAAACATGAAGACCTGTGGATTTACTGTGAGCTAAAAAGTTTACTGAAAGTATCTGATTTGAAACTGTGAATTGAAGTCAGAGGCTCACTTTCTACAAATGAACAAGCTTACTTATTATCAATGCTACGGAAAGTCCGATCGATATTTCTCACAATTAAAAGAGATGATCTGGCAGGTTAAGAATGGATCTCTTTTTTTCGTTTGTTTCATGTGCATCTATTTCAACATTTATTTATTTTCTGTTACTTTCTTTTTCGCTTTTTACCTCTGTTCACTTGCGCTTGTGTGGTTTGTTTTTTCTTATTTGCTCCCCATGTTTCATTTTTGTTCCTGTATCACAAGCCATTTAAAAAAAACCAAGACTATAAGTTAACACACTAGCCCTTGACTTAGGAACACCACTGAGAATCAAAATTTCTGTTACTCAGCAAGATCATCGTTAAGCGAGCTTGTGCCGTTTTACGACCTTTCTCTCCTACAGTTGCTAAGTGAATCACTGCAGCTCTCAAGTTAGCGACAAAGCCGTTTAGCGAACACGGCTTCCTGGCTGACTTCCCTTCTCCAAAGGTCGTAAAAGGGGATCACGGGACACCGCGACCGTCGTAAATAACACGCTACATTGGGTGCTTTGAGTTATTCGTCAAAACAATAAAGGCGGGCATACTACTGAATAAATAAATATTTTCCCAGGTTACCTGGGATCAGTGAAGATTTGAGGATGGTGAGGTTTCCTTTCAGGCTGGGAAGCCTTTCCAAAAACTGGTTTATTTCCTTCTGGATCCTCTCCGCCTCGGACTTCTTCAAGCGCTGTTCTTTGCCGGTCTGGGGCAGCTCTATCAACTCAAACTGGTAAAGTCCGGTGAAGAGGTGGTCAATGTACTTCCTCACGACGGATTTTCTCTGCCCGGATAACAGGAGGGCAATCTTTTCCTCGCCCTTTTCGTCCAGCTTCTGCTTAATGGTGTAAAAGGCCTCAAGAAACGTTTCGGCAGACGCCACCTCCCCAAACACTTTTAACTCTGCCTCAAGGTCCTCCCCATTCTTTTCACGGTCAGGGGTCCGGCAGCACAGGAAATACCCCGAAGCCACTTTGAGACCTTTTCTACGTAGGGTTGTGGCTATCCCATCTAATGAACTTAGGTACTCTTCCTCGGAAACGTCTGGCCCCAAGTGCCACAGATCAACCAAGGTGGCCGTCTTCGGCATTGGTGGCCGAGATGCAGAGGGACCCGCCATCTTTTCTTTTCTTTTCTTTTTTAAATAAAGGACAGCCCTTTATTTTAGAAAGCCGTGCTTGAGTTGTAATTCTTTTCTTGCTTTTGCTCTTGACTTTTTCTTTGAGAAGCAGCTTCAATTTATAACAGTTATTACTTTTTTAATTCCTGTGAACCTCTTTCAGATTTCTTTCTTTCTTTCTTTCTCTTTCTTTCTTTCTTTCTTTCTTCTTTCTTTCTTTCTTTCTTTCTTTTTCTTTCTTTCTTTCTCTTTCTTTCTTTCTTTCTCTCTTTCTTTCTTTCTTTCTTTCTTTCTTTCTTTCTTTCTTTCTTTCTCTCTCTCTCTGTTCTTTCTTTCTTTCTCTCTCTCTCTTTTCTTTCTTTCGTTCTCTTTCTTCTTTCTTTCGTTCTCTTTCTTCTTTCTTTCTTTCTTTCTTTCTTTCTTTCTTTCTTTCTTTCTTTCTTTCTTTCTTTCTTTCTTTCTCTCTTTCTTTCTTTCTTTCTTTCTTTCTCTTTGAAGAAACTATGTACCAAGGTTGTATATTTCAGAAATCAGTGAAAGGTCAACCTTTGCAGAGAGAGAAAAATGAATGGTGAAAAGCTGAATTTGGCCCGCTGTAGCTCAAGGGGGCAATCGTAATCAAAGCAGAGAAGCAAAAACAATCAATAGTCATTTTCTAAATGGAAACCACCAACTGATCTGGCAAAACAAAAGAGTAAAAGAAACAACAACAACAACAACAAAACACATACAGGTGATATACAGGCAGGCCTTGGCTTATGTCCCCAATTGGTTATTGTTCCAGACTAGATCTCTCTTTAATGTTCTTCCACCCATTAGTTCTGCATGCAAACAAAAAAAATATCTAAATGCAAAATTCAAACCCTGAAATTCAAGCTCGTTTACTCACAGTTGCCGAAAACCTTGGTGGGAACCACAGGGAAGCACTTCATGCAGAAGTGACTCTTGGTTTAAAGATTTTACACTAGACCACAGGTCTGCAACCCGCGGCTCCGGAGCCGCATGCGGCTCTTTCAGCCGTCCCCTGCGGCTCCCAGTCCTCTGCCATGTGCAGTCCAAAAAAAAAAGTGGGACTAAAAAAGTTCAGCCAATCAATTCAAATATGCAGGGTAGGTGCATATCTCACCTTGGCTCCACTCTTCAGTCAAACCCTGTTCTGCACACGCGCGCATGTACACGCATGTGCACACATTTTTTGCGGCTCCCAGTTTTTCCTTTTGTGAGGGAACCGGTTCCGAGTGGCTCTTTCACTGTTTCAGGTTGCTGACCCCTGCACTAGACCAACAATTATTTTGAGGAAGGCAATTTGAGGAATGACTCATATGTATGCATGCACACATGCCCCAAGTTTACCATGTGTAAGCAATATGCAAAACCCGTTTGATGACAAGTGAAAGATAAAACGCATGCATAGAAATATGGCGGAATTAGAAGGGGGGGGATTGAAGTGGTTACTGTTGCTTTGATTCCAGACTTTTGAAAAATGGTGCAACTTGGATATATTAAAGTGATGCACTCATCACCCCTACAACGTAGCCATTGGCTGACTATCCTGATGGGGATGATGGGAGCTAGAATCTAATAGATCTGAAGTCCACATCTGCAATACAGCATCCAGTTTTGGTCACCACATTACAAAAAAGATGTTGAGACTTTGAAAAGAGTGCAGAAAAGAGCAACAAAGATGATTAAAGGCCTGGAGACTAAAACCTATGAAGAACGGCTGCAGGAGTTGGGGATGGCCGGTCTAGTGAAAAGAAGGACCAGGGGTGACATGACAGCAGTCTTCCAATATCTCAGGGGCTGCCCCAAAGAAGAGGGAGTCAAGCTATTCTCCAAAGCGCCCGAAGGCAGGACAAGAAGCAACGGATGGAAACTCATCAAGGAGAGAAGCAGCCTGGAGCTAAGAAGAAATTTCCTGACACTTAGAACAATTAACCAGTGGAACAACCTGCCTCCAGAAGTTGTGAGTGCTCCAACACTGGGAGTTTTAAAGAAGAGACTGGACAGCCATTTGTCTGAAATGGTAGAGCAGGGGGTTGGACTAGATGTCCTCCAAGGTCCCTTCCGACTTTGTTATTCTGTCATTCTTTATTTTGGTCAACGACCAGCACAACACACTGGCCTTAAAGGAGAAGGAAAAGATCATGTCAGCCATTGGTGTGTTTGTGTTTGTCAGCTGAATTCAAGAGAAATTGTTGACTTTGCAGCCAGAAGAACAAAGGATCTCGTGAAAGGCTGACCGATTCAAGTTTCCACCTTCATCCACTTCCTCCTTAAGAGCCCGGTCTTGCAGCTCAACCAGAAGTTGCATGCCATTCAAGAGGCAGGGGCGGGGGGGGGGGCTTGGTGCTCCCTGAACTTGGTGGTTTTCTTGCAGACGTTGTGCACTGATGATGTTACCTAGTTGGGTGATGAAACGTCTGCAAGAAAACCACCCAGCTCAGAGAGCACCAAGGATCCCTCACTCCTCTTCCTTCTCCTCTCCGCAAATCCCATCCTCCTCTAGCACTGATGGTGTTACGTAGCTGGGCCATGAAATGTCTGCAAGAAAACCACAGAGAAGACCAAGGATCCCACAGTCCTCCTCCTCTTCCTCCTCTCTGCACACCCCCTCCCTTCTAGCACTGATGATGTTACCTAGTTAGGTCATGAAATGTCTGCAAGGAAACCACCCAGCTCAGAGAGCACCAAGGACCCCACAGTCCGCCTCCTCCTCCATCATTCCACAAACCCTACTCCCTTCTAGCACTGATGATGTTCCCTAGTTGGGTCATGAAACGTCTGCAAGGAAACCACCCAGCTCAGAGAGCACCAAGGACCCCACAGTCCGCCTCCTCCTCCTCCTCTCCGCAAATCCCATCCTCCTGTAGCACTGATGGTGTTACCTAGCTGGGTCATGAAATGTCTGCAAGACCTCCTCCTCCTCCTCCTCCTCCTCCTTGCAAACTCCTCTGATGATGTTCCTTAGTTAGGATAATGAAACGTCTGCAAGAAAACCGCGCAGCTGGGAGAGCACCAAGGACCCCTCGTGTCAACCCCAAGCTACAAGCGGCCTCCTTCATTGGCATTCAAGCCAGGTTGGGTCTCCCGGGGAGCAGAAAAGGAAAGAAAGAAAGAAAGAAAGAAAGAAAGAAAGAAAGAAAGAAAGAAAGAAAGAAAGAAAGAAAGAAAGAAAGAAAGAAAGAAAGAAAGAAAGAAAGAAAGAAAGAAAGAAAGAAAGAAAGAAAAAGAAAGAAAGAGAGAGAGAGAGAGAGAGAGAGAAAGAAAGAAAGAAAGAAAGAAAGAAAGAAAGAAAGAAAAAGAAAGAAAGAGAGAGAGAGAGAGAGAGAGAGAGAGAGAGAGAGAGAAAGAAAGAAAGAAAGAAAGAAAGAAAGAAAGAAAGAAAGAAAGAAAGAAAGAAAGAAAGAAAGAAAGAAAGAAAGAAAGAAAGAAAGAAAGAACCAGAGTCCCGAAGAACGGGCTTTCCCTCCCCACCGGAGCCCAGGACTCGGAGGCTGGAGGGGAGAGGCCAGGGAAGCACTTACGGCGGAGAAAGACGCTTCGGAGCCCCGTGGGAATTCGCCAACCCGGGCTGGCCGCTCGCCTGCAGCTCCGCGGCGCTTCCCCCCTTAAGTGGCACGCGCGGCCCGGAGCCCGTGACGTCACCCGCCCCGGGGAATTCCGTCCTTGTGTCACTTCGGGCTTCCCCGGCCGGCTCGGCTCGGCTCGGCTCGGCACGGCCGGCGGGCGGGCGGGCAGGTGCGGCAAAACTACCCGGCACAAGACCAAACAAGCCGGAGGCGTTCAGGCGCGCCTGGGCTGGAGAGGGAAGCGAGCTCACTTCCTCGCTGCAAAGGAAAGGAGGCCACGAGGAAAGCCTCGGGAAGGGGGCAACTGAAGAGCTTCGGGCTTGGCAGAAGCGGGTTGCCCTCCCCCCCCCCCCCACTGCGGCTTGCAGGGAGCGTGCGTTTTACAACAACCTCGCGATGTAGTCTGTTGTGGGTTTTTTTTTTAAACCACCCTTAATTTGTGTTTTTCACAGCGCGTGGAACGGATTGACTCCCATTTAGAGCAGGGGGGTCTTCCAACTTGGCCCTTGGACGACTGGTGGACTTCCAACTCCCAGAATTCCTCAGCCTGAGGAATTCTGGGAGTTTGAAGCCCACCAGTCATCCAAGAGCCAAGTTGGAAGACCCCCTGATTTATTATAAGAGTAACAACGACAACCCTGCAAGGGGTTGCTGGAGGCTTACAGTCCATCTTCAGCTGTTCCCCCCCCGCCCCCCCAACTTTCAACCCTGATTTTTTGGGGGAGGTCTGGAGTCCGCCTCTGTTTGGCCCGCGGGCGGCAGGTTGCAGTTCCACGGGGAGACCCTTTCCCTTAAGGCACTTCCTGGCTTTTGGGTCTGGGCTGCAAAAAGCCCGAAGTAAATCGAGGAGACGGTAGGTACTACAGGCCTCCGGCAGGACTTCCTCACCCCGTAAAGTGTGTGTGTGTGTGTGGGGGGGGAGCCTGCCCTTTCTTCTACGTACAGCAGTAAGTCACGGTCTGCAAGGGTGCGTGCGTGCACGCGTGTTTTCTCCCCACGGCCTAAGCCGGACACGTGTATTGGCTTCTGGCGTAAGTGTGCGGGAGAAAGGACCACGTGACCAGCTCTGGATCACGTGACCAGCCGAGGAAGAAGGAGGAGGAGGAGGAGGAGGGGGGCTTTCGGAGTGGTTTGGGGTCCACACTGAATGTGGGTTTGTGTGTGTGTCTGTGTGTGTGTGAGAGAGAGAGAGTAACAGAGTTCGAAGGGACCTTGGAGGTCTTCTAGTCTAACCCCGTGTGTGTGTGTGTGTGTCTCTGTGTATGTGAGTGTGTGAGAGACAGACAGACAGACAGACAGAGAATGAGAAAATAACGGAGCACAGAGTTGGAAGGGACCTTGGAGGTCTTCTAGTCCAACCTCTTTGTCTCTCTGTGTGTGTGTGTGTGTGTGTGAGAGAGAGAGAGAGAGAGAGAGACAGACAGACAGATAGATGGACAGACAGAGAATGAGAAAATAACGGAGCACAGAGTTGGAAGGGACCTTGGAGGTCTTCTAGTCCAACCCCCTGAGAGAGACAGAAAGAAGGAACTTTTTCCCTGGTTAGCTACCCCCCCCCTCACCTTCTGTCCCTTTTCAGCCTCAATTATGGGTTGTTGTTGTTTTGCCTGTTTCTGGTCGCCAAATCTGTTCAGCTTTGGGCGACTTGTTCTGCTGATGCACAGAAAATAATAATAATAAAAAGCCTCTCTAATTTCTTCCCAACCCTAAGAGGCTGCAGTCAAAGTAGAGAAATGCTGCAATAGAGGAAGAATAATAATAATAATACTCTTAGTCTCCTGGGAAGATCTTGGTCAGGTGGGTGGTTTGGGTTTGGCACCTGGTTGGAAATCCTGCCGTGGGCTGGGAGTTACCTGAGGACAATGAGGTCTGGAAACTGGAATGTCTTTTCGGAAACGAGAGCAGGCAAGGTAAAGCAGAACCATCCTGAGGTCATCCCTTTAAGCCAGGGTTGTCCAACCTTGGCAACTTTAAGACATGTGGACTTCAACTCCCAGAATCCCCCATCCCCAGCCAGCATAGCTTGCGTTACATTTGTACTTGAAACTGTGGACTTCAACTCCCAGAATCCCCCATCCCCAGCCAGCATAGCTTGCGTTACATTTGTACTCGAAACTGGCATAGCTGACTGCCAAGTTTGTACAGCCCTGGCTTAAAGGGATGACCTCAAGATGGTTCTGCTTTACCTTGCCTGCTCTTGTTTCCTAAAAGACCTTTTACTTTATTTTGTTTTATTTTGCACTAGATTTATATTCTGCTTTTCCTTCCAGAAACAAGGGTTGGAAACTGATCAAGGAGAGAAGCAAGCTGGAATTAAGGAGAAAGCTCCTAACAGTGAGGAGAATTAACCACTGGAACAGCTGGCCACCAGAAGTCGTGGGTGCTCCATGACTGGAGGTTTTTTAAGAAGAGACTGGACAGCCATTGGTCAGAAATGGTCTAGGGCAGGGGTAGGCAACCTCGGCTCTTTTATGACTCATGGACTTCAACTCCCAGAATTCCTGAGCCAGCCTGGCTCAGGAATTCTGGGAGTTGAAGTCCATGAGTCATAAAAGAGCCGAGGTTGCCTACCCCTGGTCTATGGTCTCCTGCTTGAGCAGGGGGCTGGACTAGAAGACCTCCAAGGTCCCTTCCAGCTTTATTCTGTTCTGTTCTATTTCAGGGCCTCAAAGCTAGCAGGCCGTGACCCTCCCTCCTGTTTGTCCCTGCCTTCTTTGCCAATGAATTTGGTCTTGGAAGATAAGGAATAACCTTTATAGCCTCCGCCACAGACCCATTTCAAGTGCAAACAAAATGTGGGCGCAAAGAAATTGCAAAGAGTTTGAGGAGACAACATGTTTACGTGGAAAAAGTCCCGTGGAGTTCTGTAGGCCTCGCTTCCTGGAAAGAGGTCCCGCTGGGTAATCTTAATTAGCCGAGGGCAGAGTAAACAAGAGATAAATGTAGGTCAGTAGAACCTTATTTACCGGGCTGGAAAGTGACTTCAGCGTTAGGACTTCAGGCAAACTTTGGCAAACAAATGGCCTCACGCCTTGGCTGAAAATCTTACATCTTACATCATCCTTGTCTTTCAGTACGGGGAAGCCCCTGACTTATAACCGTTCGGTTAGCGTCGGTTTGAAGTTACAGCGGCACTGGAAAAAGGGACTTATGACCGTTCTTCACGCTTACGGTGGCAGCATCCCCACGCTCACCGGATCAAAATTCGGCGGCTTGGCAACTGGCACGTACTTACGGCGGTTGCGGCGTCCCCCCGGGGCCACGTGATCCCCTTTGGCGACCTTCTGACGAGGAAAGTCAACAGGGAAGCGGGGATCATTTAACGGCCACGTTACTCGTTTTGCAACCGGAGTGATTCACTTAGCAGCCGTGGCAAGGAAGGTTGTAAAATGCGGGCCAAAGTCACTTTAACATCTGTCTTGCTTATCAAAGGAAATGTCAGACTCTTCTTAAAAACCCTAAGCCTAACCTTAGCCACAGCGTCCTTAAGTCTGGAATGAAACAGGCAACGCTTATTTTTGAAGGGGTGGCCGGTTTTTGCTTTCAAGGTTTCACCGAGGTTTAAATAATTTTAACAAGGCATCTGCCAGAGCGCCGGTGGTTTGCAGATGTGGCTGAGATCAAGAAATCAGCTGGAAGGGACCTTGGAGGTCTTCTAGTCCAGCCCCCTGATCAAGTAGGAGATCCTATACAATTTGAGGCAAGTGGCTGTCCAGTCTCTTCTTTAAAACCTCCAGTGATGGAGCCCCCACAACTTCTGGTGGCAGGCTGTTCCCCTGGTTATTTGTTCTAAGTTTCTCCTTAATTCCAGGTTGCTTCTCTCCTTGATTAGTTTCCATCCGTTGTTTCTTGTCCTGCCTTCAGGGGCTTTGGAGAATAGCTTGACCCCCCCCTCCTCTTTGTGGCAGCTTCTCAAAGAATTAATATTTGAAGGTGAGTGTCTCCGTCTTTGTATGGAAATTCTAGTTCGGTGAAGCTCAGCGATCCTCACGGTTGCCATCCCCAAAATGCCTAAAAAAATCAGGAAAAAAACCCGGAAAATGGGAGAAGCATTTCCGCAAGGTTGAATGGGTCAAAGGGTGACGACCTCAGGTTGACAAAGAATCACTGGCAAGCAGACCTTGACTTAACCTTGATTTGTTTTAGCGACCTTTCAAAGCTGCAAAGGATCTTCCAGCAGAGGCATTTGCGACTCAGATTCGAAGTTACGACGGCCAGGCCATTCCCTCCCTAGTCACATGACTGCACTTTGAGGGTTGGGCAATTGTCCCGTGTTTGCGACCGCTTGCAGCGTCCTCCAATCGCGTGGCCACGTTTTACGGCAGTTTTGCATTTATTTTCTGCAAAACCGGCCCTTGGCAAACCATCAGCTGGTTTAATGGACGCAGCGTTTGCTTAACAACCGTTGCAAAAGAGGTCTCCAATCCCGCGGGTCACTTTTAAGACCATGACAACTGCAATGAGCAAACTGCCTTATGTGTTGTAACTCGAGAACTCCTCAGAAAAGGGAGAGACCTAACTTTCTTCCTGGTTTATACACCTGCTAGAAAACCTTGAGATCTCCAGGTATTAGCGATACTAGGAAATAAATAATATGTGTAAAAAGTTGTTTCCACGTGAGGAATGTGAGCGTGTAGGTTCTTAACTGAGTCTAATTTAAAAGAAGAGCTAAGAAATGTAAAACTCAAAAAAAGAGTTTTAAAATACCATTTTCCTTAGGATGACGTGAAGGGCCCCATATATTTCACCTGTTCTCTTTACATAATTTCAGTCCTTCATCATTTTTAATGCTCCATTTTAGCCATTAGAAAAGGATACGCAGTAATCCTGCAGGAAAAGAGAACCAAATTAATTGTGGAAACAGCAATTTTATTGCTTTGGCCTTCCATGCTGCTAGACGGATCAAATTGAAGTTGTGATAACTCGGTTTTGTCAAAATTTCCTTTTCAAAAATTCTTTTTCTGCTTCTGGAATGACTGCTTTTTAATATTGTCCATTCTAGAAACCAAGGCCCTGATTTGGTGGTACTTTGTGCATCTCAAGGCCTGGTTTAAAAATCTGAAAATCCAGATTTTTTTTTTACTAATGCTAGTTTATTTTAGCACAGTGGGGCCTTGCCAGCTAGAGTTGTGGAATTAGATTCATGTAATATGAATATAATGCAAAGAAGAATTTGCAAATTTACAGCAGTCTGTTATGAAGACTGCAGTTTCTCTAAGGGTGCATTTTTGACAGTTTTTGAAAGTCAGAATGATAGATGTCAATCAATTCAGAAAACTTAGTGCTGAAGAATTTCTATTGATCCCTAAGAAATGTAATTTTTGCCCCCGGATTTGAGGATCTGTAGCTTTTCCAAAGAGTTTACATATGTAAATAGTACGCAGGCGTGCATGTGAGCATGATAATATAACATTTTACATTGTTTTGCTCGTTCTTTAGATTTAAAGAACAATACTACAGTGCTAACTAGTAAATAATGGAATTCATTTTACATATTGTAGAAAGATGGGAACAACATAATATATGACATGGCAGAAAACTGAACAAATGGCTAGTCTCTTTTTTTTTTTAGTCTCTCAGCAAAGCATTTTAAAATTTCTGGATAAAAGGACTGAAGAGAATTGTGATTAAAATGACAAAGGAGAAATAATTTTAAAAGCTGCATAAAATAAAGAAAGGCACAGATGCAAAATTGCATACTGAATTCTCTACTTAGCACATTCCTGTATGGAAATTTAAGTATGCAGAGCAATAATGCCATAAAAGCAATGCTATCTGTAAGATTTTTGAAGTGTTTTAAAAAGCAATTTGATGCAATTGAAGAATAAGTCAAAATGGCTATTATTTTTCCAGATACATAATGTAAAAGAGAGGGAAAATAAAATAAAATAAACGGTGTATACAAAAGTTTTAGGCAAGCTTGAAAACTAAGCAGAAAGAAAACATATAATATGGAACTTCTAAATTGTTCTCCTGCCTTGAAATTTATCCCTTGCAAGGAATTTTTGGGCAATTCTCCATTTTGGAGCCAAAAAATTAGAACCAATCATGGATGGATGATCCATAGCTATCTCTTTTGCTGGGCTTTGGATTATTCATTGATTTTAGTCTTAGTCTTAGTTTAAAATTGCTCAAGATTCCAGGAATGCTACTTGATTGTCCTAAAGTATGATAACATTGATTATTGATTGATCTATATCTCATTGCAACAAATTACCATTGCTAGTTTTATTGATTTACATCCTAATAGCAATCCTTTGGGAGATTTTCAAATATATTTTAGGACATGTGGCAATCTTAAAGTCAGTTTAAGTGCCCCTGTTGTGATAGGTATGGAATGTCTTTTTTTTTACCCAAAGACTGCTTTTATCCAATTTTGGCTAGTTTACATGCTCCATAACTTTTAGTTATTATTTACGTATTCGAGAGAACATTGCGGACATACACAAAGCCTAAAATTAAAATAGGAATGGGAACGGAACACTGCTTAAATGCTTTTTTCCCCCCATTCTCTGTTTAGAGTAAATGCCAATTGGCTTACTGGCAGTAATCTTAGCATTTTAAGGATCCACCAGCATTGAAGAACGATCACAGGATGTCTTCCAATTACTTTTGAGAATTAGAATTAGGGTAGCGTTGAGGGCTGTGTGGGAATCAACATTACTCCCTAACCTCTTCCTCCTCCTCCTCCTCCTCCTCCTCCTCCTCCTCCTCCTCCCTAGGCATGGGTGACTCCGATTCATTAGGAATTGCTGAAATGGTGAGACGGGTATCCGAGCAGCAAAATACACAGGCTTCTGAAATACAAAAAAGCAAGGAGGTGCTCACACAACTCCAGGTAATATTTTAAAAATACTTTACCCTCCGGTAGAGCAGTGGCCGTGGAGAGAGGTTTTTCCCGTGGACTGGAGGGGGCCTGGTTTCGCATGCTGCCTGCATCCCGTGGATCGGGCTTCGCTTGTGTCCGCAGACTGATTTCTGACATGCTGCGACCTGGTGCCGGTCCACAAACCAAGGGTTGGGGACCCCTGCAGCAGAGAAAGAGCAGGACTGACCGACTGATTCTAGTTTGGTTTTGAGAAAGGAAGACAAAAGCAGAGCATGTTCTAGCCAACAGAATAAATTTCCTTAAATGCTTTCAACCTCTTTGTATCAATGGCAAGGCTGGGAAGAAAAAAAAAAGCAAGCATCTTCTTGAACTCCAGCAAAATGTTAAACAGGAGAGTCTTAGAAAGTGCAATTTTAGCTGTTGAGATCAGCCAGTCAAATGTTGACTGACAGCCTAGGGAAGGCGGAGTACAAAGAATTAAAAAGTAGAAAAAATACATCCGCATAAAAAAATTGCATATAAAAAGCTAAAAATGAAATCTTTTAGAAAATCTGAAAAGTGGGCTGGGAGCCATCAAGAGATCCAGTTTAGTGAGCGGTTAAGGCAACAGGCTAGAATCCAGGAGACGGTGAGTTCTAGTCCTAACATAGGCATGAAAGCCATCTGGGTGACTTTGGGCCAAATCACCAGGAGACTGGGAGTTCTAGTCCCATGTTAGCCATGAAAGCTGGCTGGATGACCTCGGGCCAATCACCAGGAGACTGGGAGTTCTAGTCCCACCATAGGCACGAAGGTTGACTGGAGGTCTTTGGGCCAGCCCTTCTCTCTCAGGCCAACCCAACTCACAGGGTTGTTGTTGTGGGGTAAATAGAAGAAGGAAGGTGTGTTATGTTCAACTATTTGACTGTTTTCAGTATTCCTTGGTTTAACTCTGAAATATTTTTTTCTGAAGGCTCAGCTTCAGGATCTTGAGATCCAGAGGAACTCCATTGTAGCCGAAAGAAAGGCCATTGAAAGGCAGACGTATTTCTCCGAGGAAGCCATAGCAACCACCAGACGCCACTGCGAAGATCTGGAGTCTCAAATCTCAGCCTTGCACACCGAGAATGTGAAGCTGACTCAGGACGCTGAAGCTCTACAAGAAGAGTTTGAAACGAAGCTTTTAGGAAACCGGGCTTACTATGAGAAAATGGCCGCTCACCGAAAGCGGTTTGAGGAAGCAGAAAGTAAATTGCCTTTTGTAGTGGCGCTGAAGACAAAAAGGGACACCATCCAGCAACTGATGGGGCAGAAGAAAGAGCTGATGGCTTCTCTTCGGGAAGCAGAAGAACAGGACACGGTTGGCCAAGTCCAGGTCTGGTTCACGGCCTTTGCAATTATTATATCTTTCTCACCAAATCTGCTCTTCGTTTCTTCTGAAGAATACAGCTGATTATCAGTGTATAGCAGGATAATTTGAGGAGGGGAAATAAATACAGGTGGTCCTTGACTTCCAACCATTCATTTAGAGACCGTTTGAAGTTACAACAGCCCTGAAAAAAGTGACTTACGGCCATTTTTCACACTTATGACCAGGGTCACGGGTGGAGGGGGGTGTCAAGATTTGGACGCTTGGCAACTGACTCATACTTACGACGGTTCCAGTGTCCCAGAGTCCCCTTTTGCAGATTCACTTAATAACCGGGTTACTAACTTAACAACTACACGCTGTGCATTGACAGCTTTGTCCGAAGTTACATTTTTACCTAAGACAAGTAAGTATTATGTGTAAACACAGTCATTGTGTACTGTGTACAATGATTCACTTAACAACTGTGGCAAGAAATGTCATAAAAGAGGGCAAATCTCACTTAACAACTGTCTTGCTTAGCGAAAGAAGTTTGGGGCTCAGTTGTGGTCGTATGTTGAGTACTACTCATACTTAAGATGCATTCCCTTGTAAACCTCTGCACAGGTGCGACGTAGTGAATTGTTCTTACTGTTAACGAGTTTTAACCCCCTAACATTCAGTAGAATCTGCCTTCCTGCAACTTATTGTAAAGCCATTATTTTATGTAGAATCCTTGGTGCTCTCTGAGCCTGGTTGTTTTCTTGCAGATGCTTCATTAGCCAAACTAGGTAATAACATCAGTGCTAAAAAGGAGTGGGGTTTGCAGAAAGGAGGAGGAGGAGGAGGAGGAGGAGGAGGAGGAGGAGGAGGAGGACAACTGTGGGGTTCTTGGTGTTCTCTGAGCTTGGATGTTTGCTTGCAGACGTTTCATGACCCAACTAGGTAACATCATCAGAAACTATTGTATTTTCTGTACAATAGAAAACAAACTTTGGCTATGTTTTTAATCTGACATCCCTCTGATACTTTAAGTCATCCTACTTGTCTCCTTTTCTTCTTCCATGTTTAAATAGATCCTTTTCAGCTGAGAATAACCGTCTTTAGTTTCCAATTGGTGCTAATTTAAGTTTTCGGTGATAGCTTTCACGTTAACAAACATGAAAAGAAGCAATTAAAACCACTCTAATTATCAACCAAAGGGACGCGGTGGCTCAGTGGGTTAGGACGCTGAGCTTGTCGATCAGAAGGTCGGCAGTTTGGCGGGTCGAATCCCGAGTGCCGCATAGCAGAGTGAGCGCCTGCTACTTGTCCCAGCTTCTGCCAACCTAGCAGTTCGAAAGCACATAAAAATGCAAGTAGAAAAATAGGGACCACTACGGTGGGAAGGTAACAGCGTTCCGTGCGCCTTTGGCGTCTAGTCATGCCGGCCACATGACCACGGAGACGTCCTCGGACAAGCGCTGGCTCTTTGGCTTTGAAACGGAGATGAGCACCGGCCCCTAGAGTTGGAAACGACTAGCACGCACGTGCGGGGGAACCTTTACCTTTACCTAATTATCAACCCCTATGAATATTTCTGTTTTCGTATCATGCCCTCTTCCCAAATATTATCAGATTTATTTTACCATTTCTCCATTCCCTTATTCGTATCCCTGTGCAGGATGAAATCTCGTGTCTGCAAAGTGAAATAAAGATTTTGAAAGAGGCTGTGGGTGAAATGGAGAACGCCATTGGAGATGAAAAAAGCAGGCACGCTAATCTTCAGAAAGAAATTGAGGTGAGTTTTCATCTCTAAAATTATTGAATCTCATCTATTTTTTATATTTTTTTTGTAGTATATTTTATTGGTTTTTTTGAAAACATAAATCACTTAATAATTGGTGAACAGTGTGTTGTCTGGGTTGCAATTGTAAAACAATCATTAACAATTGATTTCTATAATCCATATTCCACATAATACAGTAGTTTTAGTTGATTTCCTATTTTCCCAAAATATCCTCTTTTGCAAACATTGAGTTAATACAATTCTTATTGTTTTGATAGATAACAATTAAATATTTAATTTTTTTCTCAATATTCCTAAAATATTAATCATATCAGTATAATATTTCTTTTCTATTCAATCGTTCTGGTTGCCTTATCATAGATTCTGTTATTTTAGTTTATTTCTCTCACCAAATTCTAGGTGTTCTTACGGGTTAGGATTTTCTCAAAAATTAATTACATTTAAAAATTTAACTCTATTTTTCCATATGAACCATCTCACACTTTTACATTTCTTAAGAAATAGTGAAAAAAAAGAAAGGAGAGCAAGAGTAAAGAACTCACCTATTTTTTTAAGAAGCCCTCTTAAATGTATGCATTTTTGAACAACAACAGATTTTTAAAAGGCATCCCAAAGACAGCACTGTCCTTATCGCACAACTATAAAAGCAGTTAGTTAATTTTATCCGAGTATGAAATTATAAACTCTGTCAAGTGAGTTTCTGTGGTCATATATCGGCTGTCCTTGTTGGCACTTGCTGAGAAGGCAAAATTTAAGATGTTGTTGACATTTGCACTCAGAACCTTAAGATCACCTTTTCAAGTCTGTCCCAGCTGTGAAGATCTGCAAAGTCTTTCAAAGGAAGCCAAAAGAGATTTACTTATCTGGCACATGAATCAAGGTTTCTCCTCTCCGGTTTCCACGCAATACAATTTACTCAGTCGCTAATTCCATAAGGCTTCGTTTTTTTTCCAGTATTGAGAAAAACCAGTAAAGTTGAATCTCTGTAGCAGGTTTTTCATTGGATTCAGTGTTAAGTTAAAATTATTATTTAAATGTGCTTGTCTCGGGGTGTTATTTCTACACTGTTCTCTTAGCTGAACTGATAATCCGGCTGACTTGTAAGGTAGATCAAAATAAATTTTTGCTTAAATTTTTTTTATGGTGGGCTTTTCTTGGATTTAAACCCAAGAAAAGTCTACCATAAAAAAGATTTAAGCAAAAATTTATTTTGATCTGCAAGTTTTGGATTATGAACGACATTATAGGGAGAATTTTTCAAATGTATGTACTTCTATAGCACAGTGATCCAAAACTAAGAGTTCTTAGACCACACATGGAAAGCTGAATTTGTTTTTGGTGACCAGGATACCCAAAAGATGTTGAGACTCTAGAAAGAGTGCAGAGAAGAGCAACAAAGATGATTAAGGGCCTAGAGGCTAAAACATTGGAATAACGGTTGCTGGAATTGGGTATGTGTAATTTAATGAAGAGAAGGGTGAGGGGTGACATGATAGCAGTGTTCCAATATCTCAGGGGCTCCCCCAAAGAAGAGGCAGTCAAGCTATTCTCCAAAGCACCTGAAGGCAGGACAAGAAGCAAAGGATGGAAACTAGTCAAGGAGAGAAGCAACCCAGAACTAAGGAGAAACTTCCTGACAGAACAATTAACCAGTGGAACAACCTGCCTCCAGAGGTGGTGAATGCTCCAACACTGGAGGTTTTTAAGAAGAGATTGGACAGCCATTTGCCTGAAATGGTATAAGGTTTCCTGCCTGAGCAGGGGGTTGGACTAGATGACCTCCAAGGTCCCTTCCAACTTTACTATTATGATTTTGATTCTGATATTCTCCAAAGCACCAGAAGACAGAACAAGAAGCAACGGATGGAAACTAGTCAAGGGGAGAAGCAACCTAGAACTAAGGAGAAACTTCCTGACAGTTGGAACAATTAATCAGTGGAACAGCTTGCCACTAGAAATTGTGGGTGATCCAACACTGAAGGCTTTTAAGAAAAGACTGGACAGCCATTTCTCTGAAATGGTCATAGGGTCTCCTGCTTGAGCAGGACAAGAAGACCTCCAAGGTCCCTTTCAACTCCGTTGTTCCGTATTCTGAAGGATAAAATCTAACGCTATTTGCATGGGTTGTCTTTAGTTTTATGGCTACTTATAAAGAGAATGTTATTATAACAAAGGGGTTCCGCTTTGTGCTGAACAGATGCCCTGTATTTTATTCGCATGTTGCATATTTTGTACTTCTGAGCAGATATGCCCTGGATTGCGTTGTGCATTTCAGACGTGAGATTTAGTTCCATTGTAATTCTTTTCCAAACTGTTCAGCGGGTATTTATTCAGCAATACGTCCCACTGCGCCCAGTGAGTTTATTCCAACTCCTTCTGTTGGAAAGCCGTCTCTGTCACGCTGCAATCTGCAAATCTTTGCCCTCCCTCGTACTGTTCACTCGCCTTTAATCACGCAGGACTTTCTTTCTCAGAACTGTCCTTTTATTCTTGCCGGGATACAGCTGCAGAATAAGAGAGGCGAAGCGGTTTTCAGACGGCTGCGTTGCCAAGTTAACAACCTGGAGCTGGAGAGAAGGCAGGGGCGTTTGAAAATGCAACAGCTGGAGGAGAAAGCCGAAGAATTACGAAAGCTTTTGCAAGCCACAGATGAGTAAACTCATTCAAGGAGATCAGCTCCTCCTTTCAAGAAAGAAGCTGTTAACGTTCTCATTTTTTTCGTTCACCAAACCTCTGTCTTTCCTAGTTGCATTATCTTTGCAGTTGTGTTGTTTTTCCTGGCTGTCCTCAAACTCTAGTAACATGACATTTATTGCTGGTGCAAAAGTCAATTTGCGATATACGACCCAATATATAATCCAGTTGCTCTTTGATTTGCTGCTGTTTTGATTTTTGGTCTCTGCACACTGCAGTTAGATCTTGCAAGGGTGATCTAAGGAGGCTGCCATTGATGCGATGTTAATTTTATGACACACTCAAGGAGGCCTTGTGGAGAACGGGGACTTTCCAAAGGTCACCTAGTTTAATCGTTTAACAAGATAAAGTGTGTTTGGAGGGAAGGGGATGGCTTGCAGGTTGAAAATACATCTTAACGTGTTCCAGTTTGAAGCATTCTTAACTAAAGCAGCAACCTGAGCAAAAATAATTAAAGACAGGGGGCATAATTATATTTTACGTGCCCACGAGTGCCCTTCAGCACTTTTGG
Organism: Vipera berus; assembly: GCF_964194415.1. Taxonomy (NCBI): domain Eukaryota; kingdom Metazoa; phylum Chordata; class Lepidosauria; order Squamata; family Viperidae; genus Vipera; species Vipera berus. The sequence continues at coordinate 121,485,367 of NC_138206.1, read as the reverse complement.
GAGGTCAATAAATGCCCAGAGTTATGGAGTGGAAAGAAAAGATGGATCGGTCAGGAGTTGCGTGACTTTTCATGCAGAAAGAGCAAGTTCAAAAACACTCCACAAAGTGTTGCAAAGTAGGTCCTCTAGCAAATTCAAAACAAGAAACCAAGGCAGCAGAGAAAGGCTTTTTCTTTTTAAAAAAAGAAAGCATGATGTTCCAGTAAAACTAAACCTTTTGCTGTTCCTGTTTCATTTTCAAAGTCCACGTCCATCCGATCCATTTTTGCCGTTGCAAAGGAAGGCCGTATGGCTTGTGCGCTTCACGTTCGAATCACTTCTTGATTAAAATGTTGTTTCTTTGCATCCGTTCTTTTCGTTTTTGGTTACACAGCGCCCCATTTATTTAATGTTTCGGCATCCACAATTAGGAATAACACTGCTGACAAAGCAACTTCTCTTAGGATCTACTTTCTTTCCATCCCGCACCCCTCTGTATTCTGGGGTGTGTTTTTTCCCATTTAAGTTGGCAGAGTTTTGTGGTTTCAGGAAAAAGATTCTGGTGTTAACCAGTGACAAGAAAACTGGTTGCATGGATTGGCGTTGTAAGTTATGGGGAGAAATCAAGGGATGAAAAATACAGATTCTTCTACCTGTGGATTCTGGAGGGCGGAAAGATCCTGCCAGGAATGTTGATGGAGATTCTCACTCAACCAGATCAGGGATGTCCCAACGATGCTTTTTTTTTAACGAGGCAACTGGACTTTGGTGTTTTTTCCTTTGAAGACGTTTCTCTTCTCATCCAAGAAGCTTCTTCAGCTCTGACTGGATGGTGGGGAAGGGAAGGATTTATACTCCTTGCAGACAGCTGGTCATTTGCATCAGTGGCGTAGCGTGGGTTGTTAGCACCCGGGGCAAGCACCCGGCCGCTGCACTGTCCCTCCCCCAGATAGTCCCTCGCTCTCTCTCCGCACCGCACCGCACGCCTGGCACCCCCCTCTCCACAGTGGGCGGCGACCCGGCGGCTCGGATCGGATTCGCACAGCCAGCACTGCAGTGAGAGAGAGTGAGTGAGCCAGGCAGGGGCAGAGAGCTGCGAGTGCGAGCGCCCCCCTCACAGATGTTGCGCCTGGTGCGGCCGGCCCCCCCTGCACCCCCCACGCTACGCCACTGATTTGCATCCTTTTTTCGTTGAGGCCACTTGGAGGTTTACCTGTGTCCTCAGCGTCACCTGAATGCTCCACACCCGTTTGCACTACTCAGGTGACCCTCGAAGACACAGGTAAGCCTCCAGGTGGCCTCAACGACTCTCTAAAGGAATGCAAACGACCAGCTGTCTGCGAGGAGTATAAATCCTTCCGTTCCCCACCATCCAGTCAGAGCTGAAGAAGCTTCTGGGATGAGAAGTGAAACGTCTTCAAAGGAAAAACGAGAAGGTCCAGTGGCCTCCTGAAAAAGCACCTTTGAGATCCTGCTAGGAAAGATAATTTGGGATGAAAAAAAGGAGAAAAGAGGAGACCCAGAGGAGATCTTGCTCGTATGCTACACAGGGCATGTTTTATGGTACACCAGGAAGACCAAGTAAGACCAAAAGACTTGCCTGGCTGAGGAATTCTGGGAGTTGCACTCCACGAGTCATAAAAAGGCCAAGTTTGAAGACCCCTGACCTAGACGCATACAACATTGGAACTGGATGACGTTCCTCTCCTTCTCCTTTCCACCTCGCCTCGTCCTAATTTCAACCCTTTTGCCTCTTTAATAAAATGGTTGGTTCCTCTCGATTTTCTTTCTCAGCATAACGTAGGAGAAGAGCAGAATTTAAACATCCTGTTCCCGAACAGTGAGTAACGAAGATAAAAACCATTTTTATTTTAACATTGCTGTGTGTTTGTGTGCGCTTGCATATACACACCCATGCATAGATCCCTAACGCGGTTTGATGGCGCCCCCTAGTGGCAGAATCCTGTCTTTGCCTGATGCTCATATGAGCAAATGCAAACGCGGGCGTTTATTTTCCATTTAGGGCAATTCCTAAAGAGAAACCGAGGCAGCTTTATTCTCTCGTCCAAAGAGAATAAGAATTACGTCCACATAATTCAAACCTATCCTGGGTCCTTCCGTAAAAAACAAACAAAAAACAGCTTACCTAATTTAAAATAACTCATGGGAAGCTAATAACCTGCCTTTGTCTTTGCGTTGGGTGTCGACACGGACAATTGACGAATCAATTAATTAACTAATTAACTAATAACCTAACTACCTGTGTTAATGTGAAACAGACTCCTTGAAAATTTTGCAGGTCCGCGGCAGGGAGGATTTAAGAGGATCTTTTTAAGAAGACAGGCAGTCCTCAACGTACGGCCAAAATCGGGCCCGCTGTTTATGCTGCTAAGGGAGAGGTTTGTTGAGTTTTGCCCTGTTTTACAACTTTTCTTGCCTCCGTTCGTTAAATGAATCACTGCAGTCGCAGGGTTGTGAAGGGAATCTGGTTTCCTCCATCGAATTTGCTGGTTAGATGATCCCAAAAGGTGATCGTGTGAATCTTCCGGGACCGTCGTAAATAGGAGGCATGCAAATGTAAATCACGTGACCCTGGAGGATGCTGCAATGGTCGTAAGTGTGAAAAACGGTCGCAGTGCCGTTGTAACTTTTAATGGTCTCTTGGTCTTCCTTCCAGCCCTAAATCCTGGGCTTTGTGGACGAGCCCCGAATAACCCTTGGATCAAAGTTCACAAAGCTCCCAAATTCAAGGTTTTGTTCCCAGCTGGAATAATTCAGAAGCAGCCACCAGAATTTCTTTCTGAGATAACCGTAAAGACACAAAACGGAGGCCAATGAAGAAGTCAAAGAGACCTCGGACACTCTTTTACGACCTTCCTTGCCACAGTTCTTAAGCGAATTGTTGCAGATGTTAAGTTAGCGACACGGTTGTTAAGGGAATCCGGCTTCCAAATTGACTTGGCTTCTCAGACATTCTCAAAAGACCCCGGGACTCGGCAACCGTCGTAAGTACATGCCAGTGGCCAAGGGTCTGAATTTTGATCACGTGACACGGAGAGGCTGCATCGGTCGCAGGTGTGAAAAATGCTTCTCCTCCTCCTCCTCTTCCTCCTCCTCCCTCCTCTTCCTCCTCCTCCTCCCTCCTCCTTCTACTTCTCCTCTTCCTCCTCTTCTTCTTCTCCTCCTCTCCTCCTCTTCCTCCTCCTCCCTTCTCCTCCTCCTCTTCTCCTCCTCCTCCTCCTCCTCTAATTCTCCTCCTCCTCCTCTTCTTCTCCTCCTCCTTCTCCTACTCTTCCTCTTCTTCTCTTCTCCTCCTCCTCCTCTTCCTCCTCCTCCCTCCTCCTTCTACTTCTCCTCCTCCTCCTCTTCTTCTTCTCCTCCTCTCCTCTTCCTCCTCCTCCCTTCTCCTCCTCTTCTCCTCCTCCTCCTCCTCTAATTCTCCTCCTCCTCTTCTTCTTCTCCTCCTCCTTCTCCTACTCTTCCTCTTCTTCTCCTCTTCTCCTCCTCCTCCTCCTCTTCCTCCTCCTCCCTCCTCCTTCTACTTCTCCTCCTCCTCCTCTTCTTCTTCTCCTCCTCTCCTCTTCCTCCTCCACCCTTCTCCTCCTCCTCTTCTCCTCCTCCTCCTCCTCCTCTAATTCTCCTCCTCCTCCTCTTCTTCTCCTCCTCCTTCTCCTACTCTTCCTCTTCTTCTCCTCTTCTCCTCCTCCTCCTCCTCTTCCTCCTCCTCCCTCCTCCTTCTACTTCTTCTCCTCCTCCTCTTCTTCTTCTCCTCCTCTCCTCCTCTTCCTCCTCCTCCTCCCTTTTCCTCCTCTTCTCCTCCTCCTCCTCCTCTAATTCTCCTCCTCCTCCTCTTCTTCTCCTCCTCCTCCTCCTCCTCTTCCTCTTCTTCTCCTCTTCTCCTCCTCCTCCTCCTCTTCCTCCTCCTCCCTCCTCCTTCTACTTCTCCTCCTCCTCCTCTTCTTCTTCTCCTCCTCTCCTCTTCCTCCTCCTCCCTTCTCCTCCTCTTCTCCTCCTCCCTTCTCCTCCTCTTCTCCCTCCTCCTCCTCCTCTAATTCTCCTCCTCCTCCTCTTCTTCTTCTCCTCCTCCTTCTCCTACTCTTCCTCTTCTTCTCCTCTTCTCCCTCTCCTCCTCCTCCTCTTCCTCCTCCTCCCTCCTCCTTCTACTTCTCCTCCTCCTCCTCTTCTTCTTCTCCTCCTCTCCTCTTCCTCCTCCTCCCTTCTCCTCCTCCTCTTCTCCTCCTCCTCCTCCTCCTCTAATTCTCCTCCTCCTCCTCTTCTTCTCCTCCTCCTTCTCCTACTCTTCCTCTTCTTCTCCTCTTCTCCTCCTCCTCCTCCTCTTCCTCCTCCTCCCTCCTCCTTCTACTTCTCCTCCTCCTCCTCTTCTTCTTCTCCTCCTCTCCTCTTCCTCCTCCTCCCTTCTCCTCCTCTTCTCCTCCTCCTCCTCCTCCTCTAATTCTCCTCCTCCTCCTCTTCTTCTCCTCCTCCTTCTCCTACTCTTCCTCTTCTTCTCCTCTTCTCCTCCTCCTCCTCCTCTTCCTCCTCCTCCCTCCTCCTTCTACTTCTTCTCCTCCTCCTCTTCTTCTTCTCCTCCTCTCCTCCTCTTCCTCCTCCTCCTCCCTTTTCCTCCTCTTCTCCTCCTCCTCCTCCTCTAATTCTCCTCCTCCTCCTCTTCTTCTCCTCCTCCCTTCTCCTACTCTTCCTCTTCTTCTCCTCTTCTCCTCCTCCTCCTCCTCTTCCTCCTCCTCCCTCCTCCTTCTACTTCTCCTCCTCCTCCTCTTCTTCTTCTCCTCCTCTCCTCTTCCTCCTCCTCCCTTCTCCTCCTCTTCTCCTCCTCCTCCTCTAATTCTCCTCCTCCTCCTCTTCTTCTCCTCCTCCTTCTCCTACTCTTCCTCTTCTTTTCTCTTCTCCTCCTCCTCCTCCTCTTCCTCCTCCTCCCTCCTCCTTCTACTTCTCCTCCTCCTCCTCTTCTTCTTCTCCTCCTCTCCTCTTCCTCCTCCTCCCTTCTCCTCCTCCTCTTCTCCTCCTCCTCCTCCTCCTCTAATTCTCCTCCTCCTCCTCTTCTTCTCCTCCTCCTTCTCCTACTCTTCCTCTTCTTCTCCTCTTCTCCTCCTCCTCCTCCTCTTCCTCCTCCTCCTCCTCCTTCTACTTCTCCTCCTCCTCCTCTTCTTCTTCTCCTCCTCTCCTCTTCCTCCTCCTCCCTTCTCCTCCTCTTCTCCTCCTCCTCCTCCTCCTCTAATTCTCCTCCTCCTCCTCTTCTTCTCCTCCTCCTTCTCCTACTCTTCCTCTTCTTCTCCTCTTCTCCTCCTCCTCCTCCTCTTCCTCCTCCTCCCTCCTCCTTCTACTTCTCCTCCTCCTCCTCTTCTTCTTCTCCTCCTCTCCTCCTCTTCCTCCTCCTCCTCCCTTTTCCTCCTCTTCTCCTCCTCCTCCTCCTCTAATTCTCCTCCTCCTCCTCTTCTTCTCCTCCTCCTTCTCCTACTCTTCCTCTTCTTCTCCTCTTCTCCTCCTCCTCCTCCTCTTCCTCCTCCTCCCTCCTCCTTCTACTTCTCCTCCTCCTCCTCTTCTTCTTCTCCTCTCCTCTTCCTCCTCCTCCCTTCTCCTCCTCTTCTCCTCCTCCTCCTCCTCCTCTAATTCTCCTCCTCCTCCTCTTCTTCTTCTCCTCCTCCTTCTCCTACTCTTCCTCTTCTTCTCCTCTTCTCCTCCTCCTCCTCTTCCTCCTCCTCCCTCCTCCTTCTACTTCTTCTCCTCCTCCTCTTCTTCTTCTCCTCCTCTCCTCCTCTTCCTCCTCCTCCTCCTCCCTTTTCCTCCTCTTCTCCTCCTCCTCCTCTTCTCCTCTTCCTCTTCTCCTCCTCCTCCTCTAATTCTCCTCCTCCTCCTCTTCTTCTTCTTCTTCTTCTCCTCCTCCTCCTCCTCTTCCTCTTCTTCTCTTCTCCTCCTCCTCCTCCTTCTCCTCCTCCTGCTTCTCCTCCTCCTCCTCCTTCCCCCTTCTCCTCCTCCTCCTCCTCCTCTCATCATCTACTAATGAATCCACACAGCATTTCAAGATCAAAATTTGCTGGATCAAAATTTGGGACTTTGATCTTATATATGTTGATGGCAGCAAGATTACTTTATGCACAAAAAATGGAAGACTCTTCGATTCCCCCAATGGACGGATGGCTGGCAAAGTCAGTGGAGTTCGCAGAGGTGCCTAAATTGACTGCTTCGATTATAGAAAAACAACAACACACAATTACTTTTGTTTCTACCTGGAAACCACTTCTGGACTTTGTGCTCGAGGTGGAAAAAAACCCCAAAACCTTGATTTGGAGTTTTACCAATTAAGTAGGTTTGTTGTTATAGAAACGGCTAGTTTGTATGATCATAGAAAAGTAAAAAGTTGAGGTTTAGTGCAGTTACCTTATTCTACTGCACCAATGTTTTTTTTCCCCTTCTTTTGTCCCTTTGCTTTACACTTCTCTCTTCCCCTTTTCCTCTCTTACTTTTCCATGATTTGATTTTGCGTTTTTGCATTTTATATTGTAAACGAATAACATTTTGAAATTATGAAAAGAAGAAGAAAGAAGCCAATGGAGAGACGCAGAAACGAAGCTTTCGCGCATCCCGCAACTACAGAAAAACTCGCGGTCATTGGCAGAAAAGAAAGAATGAAGATAAAAAATCAAAAGCAGCTCATTTACAAACCTCACGTTCTCGCTTTAAGTGGCCTTAATTTCTCCCTGGCACTCTCTCCTTTGATTATTATAAATCAACATTTGAAGATGCCATGGGGACTACTTAAAGGCTCCCCCCCCCCCCGCCCCCAGTCTGCAGCTTTCTCCTGTTAGGAAAAAAAGAAAATAAAAGAGGAGCTATGCTACTGATTTTTTAAAATGGTTTTCTACACTTTCCTATTAGTCAAATCCTAGTAATTTCTTTCAAACGTCTTTATTTTCCCTCCATCAGGGTGGAATTGACGTAAATCCAGGCTCGGATCGGGGAGGGGGAACTAATTTCTTTAGCAGCAGGAAATGGGATGAATGTTTGCAAAACAATCAGCCTTTCCCCTCTCTTCTCTTGTTGAATCTGTGAAGTTTTGTGGTTTTTTGGTGTGTGTTTTTTTGGCAGATTTTATTTGTCCTGTGAAACTGGAAGGACGGTCGAAGTTCAGCATTTAATACCTTGAAGCCTTGTGGCAACCTTTGCCAGTTCATGAACCTCGGCTGGCCAAAGGACATCTGAGGCTATCCCATATCTGATAAACAAATCATATTTTACTTCAAAACAGCAACTGTGAGAGGGTCCTTGGAGTCCTAGTGAATGATCACTTAATCGTGAGCCAAGCTGGGTTGTATAAACAGAGGCAATTGTCCGCAATTGTTTTTATTGGGCATAATTATGGATACTACTGTTGTGGACACTAAGTTGATGTTGAACTTAATTACGGCAGCAAGACTTTTAGTAGGTCAATATTGGAAGAAGGAGGAACTGCCGACTATAGAAGAATGGACTCTAAAAGTTTCTGACCTGGCGGAAATGGCAAAGATTTCGGCTTACTTGAAGGATCATTCGCAAGAACGTTATATTATGGAGTGGAAAAAGTGGATTGATTATATCCAGAACAAATATGGGACTAAAAAGTTTCATTTAGCATTTGTATAAGTTTTGATGTGATATTAGTATTGCTTGTAGTCATTTTATATGAGCTAGAGTGCGATAGACTTAATAGTTTATTGTTGTTAACATATGGTTGTTTATGATTGCTTTTACCTTTATACCTTGTATTTAGCTCTGGGAAGTGGGGGGGAGGGGGGAAGGGGAGGGTGGAGGGTTAGGGAGGGCTAGGAAGGGTTGGGTGGGGGGAGGGGGGGAGGGATTGTTAAAGATAAAATGTATTGAAAAACGTTTCAATTTAAAAAAAAAAGATCACGCAAAGTATGATCACCGTTTTACAAAGCCCTAGTAAGGCCACACCTGGAATTCTGCCGCCAATTTTGGTCACCATACCACAAAAAAGAGGTTGAGAGTCTGGAATAAATTCAGAGAAGAACAAGGAAAGGATTAGAAAACAATGGATGGAAACTGATCAAGGAGAGAAGCAACCTGGAATTAAGGAGAAACTTCCTGACAGTGAGGACAATCAACCAGTGGAACTCCTTGCCTCCAGAAGTTATGGGTGCTCCATCACCGGAGGCTTTTAAGAAGAGACTGGACAGTCACTTGTCTGAGATGGTGTAGGTTCTCCTGCTCAAGCAGGGGGTTGGACTAGAAGACCTCCAAGGTCCCTTCTAGATTATTCTATTCTATTCTATTCTGTTCTGTTCTGTTCTGTTCTCTTCCATCCCCAAGGCTCAGTCGGGCCAGTTCTAATACAGGTTGTCGTTGACTTACAACCGTTCATTTACTGACCGTTCAAAGTTACAACGGCACTGGAAAAAAAACAACTTACGACCGTTTTTCACAATTACGACCTTTGTAGAATCCCATGGTCACGTGACTAAAAATCAGGCATTTGGCAACTGACTCACATTTATGACGGTCGCAGCGTCCCAGGATCATATGATCCCTTTTTGTGACCTTTTGGCCAGCAAAGTCAATGGGGGAAGCCAGATTCACTTAATGGCTGTCTTACCCACTTAACGAGTGCAGTGATTCGCTTAACAACTGTGGCAAGGAAGGTAGAGTGGGGCAAAACTCACTTGGCAATGGAATGTTTCACTTAGCAATAGAAATTTTGGGCTCCACTGTGGTCATAAGACGAGGACTAATGTAGTGACAATAAAATCCAGGCTGCCTCTGCAATTGACTTGCTCTGCTCTTTGCTGACCAAAATAACTTGGGAGAAAATGGAGAAGAGAGTTATCATTGTTACTTCTGCATGTGGGAATGGAGTTCCAGCCAGCCAGCCGACTTACTTTATCGTTAAAAAGGTACTACTGGGTGGAAGTGTACATCTACAGGCAGTCCTTGACTTACAACAGTTCATTTAGCGTCCGTTCAAAGCTACGACGGCATTGAAAAAAAAGGGACTTTTGGCCTTTTTTTCACACAACCGTTGCAACGTAGCCGAGGTCACATGATTAAAATTCAGAGGCTTGGAAACGGGCATGTACTTACGACGGTTGCAGCGTCCCCGCCCCCAGGGTCACGTGATCCCCTTTTGCGACCTTCTGAACAAGCAAAGTCAATGGGGGGGGGAACCCTGATTCGCTTAATGACTGAAATGATTCACTTAAGAACCGTGGCAGGAAAGTTTCGTAAAACGGGCCAAAATTCACGTAACAATCGTCTCGCTTAACAACGGAAATTTTGGGCTCGGTTTTGTAACCCCAAATATGTCGAGTCCCTCGGTGCCTTAGCGCCCCTCCCCTGCCCTCCACAGGTCCCAGCTTTAAAATTTAGTCTGTTCTAAAACGTTGCCTTGATCTTTCTCCCGTTTTATCAGTTGCAAAGCAGCCGGCGGGGGGGGGGGGAGGAAGGAAGGAGATGTCTTTATTCAGCGATCCAAACTTCCAACAGGCAGGGGGTGGGTTGCAATTGGGGCAACCCCCTCATCTCTCTCTTCCCCCCCCCCCATTCTCACCCACGTCCCTCCAGGACTGTTTTCCAGCAAGACAGAGCATCGTCTCATTCTGGCTCCGTCTGGGTCGGTGGTCTCCTAAGGCTTGATGAGCGGGAGAGTTAAATGCATTTTAAAAGGGCTGGAACTTCAGTTATTGAAGAAATGGTTTTCATTAGCCACCCTGCAGGAGGAAAGGTCTTAAGCTCCTGCTCCTTGCCGCCGGCATTTTATTAATTATGACGCCTCCAGCCGATTCTTTGCAAATGAATGTGCAGGCTGCAAAGAGCCGTTTAACCCCCCTATAATATCTAATTTGGCCTGATGGAAAACAAAGCCTGACCCAGCGATGGAGCTTCAGGAGGGGGAAACGGCCGCCAGGGGTCAGCATTGCTCGCCTTATGAATGTCCTCTCAAATTCCCTTTTTTCCCCCTTAAATGGGTGGGTTCCTAGCCCCCACCCTTTTAAGCAAGGCGATCCAACTTAACCCAGGAGGAGGCGAGGGGTAAATCGAATTTAATCATCCGTTTTCAGAGCTGTTTTGTGATGCACCCTGCGTTTAAAACCGCAGGGTTTGTTTCGATGGGCAACGCAATCACCCGGGGGAAATTGTCCCTTGGGAAAATGCATCGGGTGGGCACGGAAAACGAACACGCTCTGTTTGGGAACTCCTCTTAATCGCAAGAAAAACAAATTTCCATCTGTATGGGTAGTCCTCAACTTACGACCACAA
>NC_138206.1:121361710-121474919 GCF_964194415.1 Vipera berus | reverse complement strand
CAAGCCGAGCCAAGCGCGCTCTTTGTCTGCGGCGGCTGGGCAGGAATTTCGCCCCGCTCCCTTGCCAGCCAGCCAGCCAGCCAGCCTCGGCCGCCGCCGCCCCTCCTTCCCCGCCGAGGCTTCGCCCAGCCTCCCGCTCGCTCGCTGCTCCTCGCCCAGCCGGGCTGCCGACCAGCTGCGCGCCGCCGCTGGAGCTGGAGCTGGAGGCTGCTCGCCGGGCCAGGGAAGCCGGGCAGCCCCGCGCCCGGCCGAGACCTTCGCCCAGGTAAGCGGGGGGGGGGGGGAGAGAGAGAGGGAAGGGAAGGGGAGGAAGCGCCCCCGTTGCCGGGAGCCCCTTCCTTCCCTTTGGCTGAAGGCTCCGGAGGAGGCGGAGGCGCCCAGCCGGGGATGCCCAGCCTCGGTGCGGAGAGCCCCGGGCGAGGCAGGGCAGCCGCGGTCGCCGCTTCGGGGAGAAGAAGGAGAGCAGCGGGCCGGGGGCTAAGGAAGGCGCCGGCAGGGGAGGGGAGGGGAGAGGCGCCGGCCGCTGCTTTCCCTCCGGCCCGGCCCTCGCCTTCCTCCTCGGAGCGCTGCAAAGTTTGCGCCGCGCTCCGGCCCTGGCCGTCCGGGCGCAGCCGAAGTTTCTTGCCCAGGTTGTTTTTTTTGGGGGGTGGGGGGGGGTGGGGAGGAACGGAGGGCCGGAGGGGTTTTCCCCCCCCCCCCGAAATGCATGCCTTGCGGAGGGGCCCCCGGGGTCCTGCGCTAGAGCCGTGCAAGGAGTTGCGTCCGACGTTATTTGAGTAAGGGGGTAAGAGCCGAGTTGTGCGCAATGGAGGCGGCGGGGTGCGTGATCGGAAGGAGCCCCGAGGGAAAGCTTTGGGGGGTTCCTTTTGGCGTCTTGGTGTGTGTGGGGGTCCCTTTCAACCCCACCGGGGTTAAAGCGACCTGCCCTCCTTTTTGGGGGGTGGGGTGGGGAGTAGCTTGCAGCGTGTGTGTGTGTGTCTTTTCAAACAATAGTTTCTGCCTTTGGAAAAAAACGCCTCGGGATGATCCCAGTTGGCGGGCAAGTGTTGTTGTGTTTGTGGCCGTTTTCAGAGAGGAGGACTACCCTACAAGGCTGGTACGCGGAGGGTTCTTTAAAGGGCAGGCAAAGCTTTTCCAAAGGGAAGCCCTGGAGACTGTAAACAGCACTGGAATTTTGGTGGATTTTCTGTCTGGGCAGCTTTTCACCAAAATGGGCCAGGGTTGAGCCCGTCCCCAACTTGCCTCATTGACCGACTTTGTAACATCTGTGGATCTCGGTCAAATAGCTTGGGCTGGGGAAGAAAACGTGAGCCAAGACCAGGAATTTTGTCTTTTCATTAAGAGAAACAAATCTGGGTTTTGTTGTGTTTTGTTTCCAAACCCCTTGTTCATCTGCTCTGAACATTTTACTGTTCAGCTTCATGTTTATGGAAGTTCTCCGTCATCCGGGCCCATGGTTGTCCCAAAGGTGCTTTTTTGCAGGAGGCACCTGGACTTTCTCTGTTTTGCTTTGAAGGCGTTTCGCTTCTCATCCCAGAAGCTTCTTCAGCTCTGACTGGATGGTGGGAGAATGGAAGGATTTATATGAATTAACATGGGATTATAAATCCTTCCACTCCCCACCATCCAGTCAGAGCTGAAGAAGTTTCTTGGATGAGAAGCAAAATAATCTTCAAAGAAAAAACGAAGTCCAGTTGCCTCTTGAAAAACACACCATTCATCTTCATTTCATGAATGAGGATTCGGAACAAAGGGAAAGCTTTCTTTCTTTCTTCCTTTCTTTCTTTCTTTCTTTCTTTCTTTCTTTCTTTCTTTCTTTCTTTCTTTCTTTCTTTCTTTCTTTCTTTCTTTCTTTCTTTCTTTCTTTCTTTCTTTCTTTCTTTCTTTCTTTCTTTCTTTCTTTCTTTTTCCAAACCAAAGAAGTTGTTCTTTCTAGAAACCGTGGCCCTTTTTTCCCATTAACAGAAAACATCAGCCTTAATATAATGTTGAGAGGCTTGCACGGAATATCCTAAATTGAGTTGCAAGCTCACCTGTTAACCGTCTCACGTTGTTCCATTGATCAGGTCTGCCTCTCTTTCTGGACTTGCCTTTTTGCAAAGACCAACGTTTTGCTGTTTGCTGCTGCTTCACCTGTGAAAGTGATGGTTGTATTTTGCTGTTTGCAGCCCACTCCTGTGTCTTGAAGGAATTGTCTGATGACTCCTCTTTTCCAACATGGCTTGCTTGTTTGTGACTTCATGCCTGCATTGACATGATCGCGTGTAGTTTTTTCTTAGCCAGATCACCCAGTTGACTGATTGGCTCCTAGTTTATAGCCTGCTTCCATAACCACTACACCAAAGTGTTTCTCCAGCATTTAATGGAGTCCAGCTTGGAAAAAAGGCAATTTTGCCAGCATGATAGTCTCACCTATTTTGCTGGAATAGCACAGTTTTACAGAACTTTTCAAAGGATGCTGCTTGGACTGGGGTCGCTCTGCCGATCCAGCACCAGGGTGAATGGAAGACTTTCGAGGATCCTCCGTGCCTTTATACATCTATTTTTTTAAAAAAACTGTTTACAATCACCGCCACCCAAGGCTGCAAGAATGCAGACCCAAGGAAGACATGGCAAGCCACCAGGCATGTGTGTACTGGTCGTTGAGAAAAAATCCATGTAATATGTTTTCGCTTGCACGAGTGTTGGTGAAGCCTTAGAAAGCTTTGTGGAAATCCATGAAACATTGAAAAATCCAGGGGACATTCACAGAGCATTGAAGTGGTTTGTCTTTTACTAGTAGCTAGCTCAGATGGAGCAACGATTGGCTGAAGGTGGTCTTCGATGAGCATTTAGCCGGTTGGTCCTTTGTACTCAGCTATTACTTAGCTCAGATGGAGCAACGATTGTTTAACGGTGGCCTTTTCTAAGCTCTAAAACCTCTGAAGCATGCACATAGCACCATGCCCAAAGTACCGCTGGCCCTCAGCTTCACCACCACAATTCAGCCCCAAATTTAGGTTGCTAAGTGAGTTTCGCCCCTGTTTTACAACTTTCCTCGCCACGTTTGTTCAGTGAATCGCTGCAGTGGTTAAAAGTAGTGACACGGACATTAAGTGAGTCTGGCTTCCCCATTGGCTTGTCAGCAGGTCACACAAAAGGGGGAACACGTGACCCCAGGACAGGGCAGCCGTCGTAAATACGAGTCAGCGTGGGGGAGGCTGCAACGGTCGTAAGTGTAAAAAAACTTGTCACTTTTTCAGTGCTGTTGTAATTTCAGTCGGTCACTAAATGAGCTGTTGTAAGTCGAGGAGTGCCTGTATTTGAGATCTGCAACAGTGAGGCACAGGTTGGTCTTAACGTGCATTGAGGATGATCAGCATTGGGCTGTTATCGATGATGGTGTGTTATCCATTCAGTCGTGTCCGACTCTTGGCGATTCTTGCAAGCCTTCTTTGAACCGTTCTGTGCTCTGACTGGTGCCAGCTTTGATGGCGTCCAGTCGCCGTGCGTAATCCTTGGGTGTGCAGTGATTGTTTTGTTTAAAAAAAGATGTATAAAGGCACGGAGGATCCTCGAAAGTCTTCCATTCACCCTGGTGCTGGATCGGCAGAGCGAACCCAGTCCAAGCAGCATCCTTTGACAAGTTCTGTAAAAGTGTGCTATTCCAGCAAAACAGGTGAGACTATCATGCTGGCAAAATTGCCTTTTTTCCAAGCTGGACTCCATTAAATGCTGGAGAAACACTTTGGTGTAGTGGTTATGGAAGCAGGCTATAAACTAGGAGCCTATTAGTCCTGCTTAGGCATGAAGTCAACTGGGTGATCTTGGGCCGGTCACTCTCTCTCAGCCCTAGGAAGGAGGCAATGGCAAATTTCTTCTGAAAACCTGGCTGAGAAAACTACAGGCCAGGGGTGTCAAACTCAATTTCACTGAGGGCCGCATCTGCATTGCGGTTGCCCTCAAGGGGCCCGATGGGTGTGGCCAGGGTGGGCGTGGCCTACTGGGTGGGCGTGGCTAGAGTGCATATGGCTTACTGGGTGGGCGTGGCCAGCTCTACATCGTTGGCATCAAGGGTGCCTATGGGGGCCTGGGCAGGAGTGGGACAGATCTGAGGGTCTCTGGCAGGAGGAGGGTCTCTGGGCCAGGGCCAAGGCAGTGGGGGCCGTTCCCTCACTGTTTCCAGGATGGCTTCGCGGGCCTCATGAAACCACTTCGCGGGCCGGATCCGGCCCCCGGGCCTTGTGTTTGACATGTCTGCTACAGGCGATCAAGTCAAGGCGGGCGTGAAGACACAAATAAACAAGCAACGTTGGAAAACAGGAGTCTGTTAGATCATTCTGCTGGTTAAGGTACCAGGCTAGAAAACGTGGGACTCTAAACCCTGCTTAGGCATGAGGTCAGCTGGGATCTGAAAAAAAAGCAGAGACAATTGGATCTCAATGGCTTAAGAAGTTACGGCTGCCTCATCAACCACCCCATGCAGGGTGCCCGTAGTTTAATTTGGTCTCCTAGGAAGGAGGCCTAGATGTAAAAGTGCATGATTTTGCAATGTGTGTGTCTTGTCATAGTCATATCACTGCTGAAAGTCAGCTTCCTTCTGAAGGATGGTTGAGTCCAAGATGCTTAAGTTGACACTCAGTTTTTCAACCTCAAGCTGAAATGTTTTTTCGATCTGGGGAAGAAAAGTATTTAAATCACTCATACGAGATGTCAGCCTTGCCTCCCGCACAGTAAACCTTGGGTATGCCTTCAGCACATACGTGAAATAGAGTGATAAAGTTAACCGATAGGTTTAGAAGGCAAGGCCAATGAATCTTTGGAAATCTCTCTGAATCCTGGAAATAGCTTGTTCCAATATTTGTAGCTCAGGGTTGAAGTGAGGGATCCTTAGCGCTCTCTGAGCTCGGCGGTTTTCTTGCAGACGTTTCACGACCCAAACTAGGCAACATCAGTGTAAATCTGACTGGCGCTGATGATGTTACCTAGTTTGGGTCAGGAAACGTCTGCAAGAAGACAACCAAACTCGGAGAGCAGCAAGGACCCCCTCAAATAGTTTGTTATTAAGTTTACTGTGTGGTAGCAGAACACTTGAATGCTCTTTCCTTCACCACTATTGCTTGCATTCGGTGTCACCTAGAGGAACTTTTATTTAGGTTCAGTGAAATATTGGCTTTAAAAGTTGATGGAGTGGAATTCTGCCGAAGAAACACAAGTCTAAAGTTTCAGGACCATGGAGAGAGACCAAGTACCAGCCCAGACACTCCTGGGCTGGATTTAAGCTAACAAACAAAGCAACCAACATTCCAGGTTTTTGTGCGCACTGGACTTAAACTACCAAGGCTCTCATTGCTGGGTCAGAAGAGCGATTTGGAGATTCGGAGAAAGGCATTTCTTAGGGTTTAACAAATCCAAATTAGTCAGGTCTAACTGTGCCCGAGTTGCTCAGCTCCTGTGGCCTTTTGCAGGCAATTGCCAGGGGCAAAATTGCACATGTTATGCAGGCTCTCACTGATTCAGTGTCACTTCCTTAATCTTATCTGTGGGACGCCTTCTTCTTTAACATCTGTTGATTGGATCTTCTTGGCAACGCTGGGAAATAAGGAAGCCGCTGTTCTTTCCTTGGCCAAATTGCATGCCTTGCTTGGGCGGTAGACTTCATGGTGTGCAACACACAGAGGGGGCTTCAGCATAGAAAATGCTAATTGGAGATTGTCACACAAAAGAAGGCAGAATATAGATTTTCCTGGAGTAAGTTAGGGAACCCCGAGTCCTCTTAGTTTGATAATGTAGCCCTGTTTTCTTTCCTGGGCCTCCTAATTGCGTTGAGCGGTTCTGGGAAATATTACACGTTGTTTAATCAATCGCTCCGGCTCCTGTCTTGAGGGATCCTTCCCTCCTTCCATCTGCAGACTTTCTAGAAAAAAGAATGATTGCCCGGCACTTTGGACAAAGCGGCTCATGAAAAGATGAGGTCATGTAACCTTTGTAACCGGAGAGCGGAGCCGCAGATGCTGAATTTCTCTGGGCCCAGCGCTGAGATTGTCTTGAAACCTCTGCATTAGAATTAGCAACAGGATATCAGCTGGGTAAAAGGAGAAGTGTATTTATTTACTCCCTTCTGGAGTGAAACATGCATTTACACCCCCTTCGTCCCGCTGCAGCGGTCACTTTCTAATGTCTTTTACCTTTCTAAATTTTATTAGTTGATCAAAATGTAATGTAAAATACAGAAGAAAACAATGGGGGGAAAAAGGGAAGGGAAGAATGTAGGGCAGATGGGGAAAAAAAGAAAGAAAAGACTCCGTTTGGTGCAGTAGAATAAGATAATAGCGTCAAACCTCAACTTCTTACTTTTATATAATAACATATACTAGCCCAGGGGTCTCCAACCTTGGCGACTTTAAGACTTGCGGACGTCAACTCCCAGAATTCCTCAGCCAGCTTGGGTGGCCCTGCACAGCCTAGCTCATAGCTTCATTGAGTTACGCAATCCCCTTTGCCGCGACAAGGCAGTAATCCATAAAGGGCTTCATTAGACTGGACATACCTAATTTCTGCAGGAAATTAACAGAGTGAGCGCCTGTTACGCGTCCCAGCTTCTGCCAACCTAGCAGTTCGAAAGCCCGTAAAAATGCAAGTAGAAAAATAGGGACCACTACGGTGGGAAGGTAACAGCGTTCCGTGCGCCTTTGGCGTCTAGTCATGCCGGCCACATGACCACGGAGACGTCCTCGGACAAGCGCTGGCTCTTCGGCTTTGAAACGGAGATGAGCACTGGCCCCTAGAGTCGGAAACGACTAGCACGCATGTGCGGGGGAACCTTTACCTTAACTTTTAGTCTAGTGAAAAGAAGGACTAGGGGTAACATGATAGCTAGTACACGGCCTGTACTAGCCATTTCTAATGCAAGGTTGGAGACCCCTGTACTAGCCCTCCAGTGTCTAATCACTAAAACCCAAAAATCAAAGTTTGGGTTTTTTCCCCCCATCTCAAGGACAAAGTGCAGAAGTGGTTTCCAAGTAGAAACAAAATTAATTGTGTTCTTTTCTTTATAATCCAAACAATCAGTTTTGCCCTCTCTGCTAACTCCATCAGCTTTGGCGTCCGTCCGTCCACTGTGGGGATCGAAGCATCCTTCCACCTTTTTGCCATTTCCCACAGCTCCAGTGCTTGCTTCAATCGCCTTGGTTTCTTGAAGCCACTGCCAATGTTTGTCTTTTGGGGGCCTTTGTTTTCGCACATTTCACTTTTAGCCTCCTAGCTCTTTTTCCACCAGGCAGCTCAAAATAGCTGTGGAATTTACACACCGAGGAGAGGGAAAGTGACTTCCTTAAATTCCCCAACCTCGTGAGCAGCCAAAGGTGCCAAACATGCTGTAGCTTCCTCGGAATGCTTGAGTGAACTTGGAAGTGTGTCTCTGTACTTTTCATAGCTCTGTGACCACTTTTCCTCCTAACTGGGGATGGTGGGATTTGAATCTGACGTCGGGCCACGCTGCTTTTTCGTGGGAGTTTCCACGATGGCCACGAGAACATAATTACAGGTACTCCTCAACTTAGCTCCACGGCCGAGTTTACATTTTCTGTCGCTAAGCTGTTAAGTGAGTTTTGCCTCGTTTTACCACAGTTTTGCCACCGCCGTTAAGTGAGTCACCACAGTGGTTAAGTTAATAACACGGTTCTTAAGTGAATCTGGCTTCCCCATGAATGTTGCTCGTCAAAAGGCCGCAAAAGGGGATCACGTGACCCCAGGACGCTGCAACCGTCGTAAGTACACGCCAGTTGCCAAGCCTCTGAATTTAATCACGTGACCCACGGGGAGGCTGCAACGGTCCTAAGCGTGAAAAATGATCCTAAGTCATGTTTCTCAGTTGCGTTGCAACGCTGAATGGTCACTAAATGAACTGTTGTAAGCCGAGGACTTCCTGTATTGTAGGCCATGAGAAGAGGTAGGATACTGCTAACTTCTTAGATGTTGAGAGGATGCAATTCTTGTTACGATGGATTCAGCTTCAAAGGAGCTTCCAACAGTCTCTGGAGGGTTGAGGATTTCCTTAATGGTCTGGTTCCAGCAACAGGAGACTTTGAACTTGGATGACGCAGTTTTTTTTAATGATGATTTTCATTTTTTAAAAAATGCACGTGGTTTGATACTAAAACTGGCCAAATGTATCTCGGGATGGCAGTGTAGGTTGACACCCACTTCTCCATGCCAGCTCGACAAATATCAGAACATTGCTATTGCAACACCCCTTTTGTTGTTAGTTGCGAAGTCGTGTCCGACCCATCACGACCCCATGGACAACGTTCCTCCAGGCCTTCCTGTCCTCTACCATCTTCTGGAGTCCATCTAAGCTCACGCCTACTGCTTCAATGACTCCATCCAGCCACCTCATTCTCTGTCATCCCCTTCTTCTCTTGCCCTCGATCTTTCCCAGCATTAGGCTCTTCTCCAGTGAGTCCTTCCTTCTCCTTAGGTGGCCAAAGTATTTGAGTTTTAGCTTCAGGATCTGGCCTTCTAAAGAGCAGTCAGGGTTGATCTCCTCTAGGACCGACCGGCTTGATAGCCTTGCAGTCCAAGGGACTCGCAGGAGTCTTCTCCACCACCATAGTTCAAAGGCCTCCATTCTTTGCCGCTCAGCCTTTCTTATGGTCCCCCTTTCGCAGCCATACATTGCAACTGGGAAAACCAGTTTCCATGGCAAAGATACTGGAGTGGGTTGCCATTTCCTTCTCCAGTGGATCACATTTTGTCAGAAGTCTCTGCTATGACCTGTCCATCTTGGGTGGCCCTGCACAGTATAGCTCATAGCTTCATTGAGTTATGCAATCCCCTTTGCCGCAACAAGGCAGTAATCCATAAAGGGCTTCATTAGACTAGACATACCTAATTTCTGCAGGAATCGGGGATGTCTAGTGTAGTGAAAAGAAGGACTAGTGGTGACATGGTAGCAGTCTTCCAGCATTTGAGGGGCTGCCACAAAGAAGAAACCTATTTTTCAAAGCACCAGAAGGCCAGACCAGAAGCAATGGATGGAAACTAACCAAGGACAGAAGCAACCTGGAATTAAGGAGAAACTTCCTGACATTGAGGACAATCAACCAGGGGAACAGAAGTTGCCTTCAGAAGTTGTGGGTGCTCACATCATGGGAGGTTTTCAAGAAGAGATTGGACAGCTATTTATCTGAAATGGTATCGGGTCTCCTGCCTTGAGCTTGGGGTTGGACTAGAAGACCTCCAAGGTCCCTTCCAACTCTGTTCTTCTATGTTTTGGCATCCTGGCGCCCTTCAGAGATTTTGCTGGTAGTTCTCACAACCTCTCAAAATCAGCCACTCTTACCTAGGATTAATGAGAGCTGAAGCCAGAACTGGATCTGGAGCACATCAGGGTTTGGCGATACTGTATGTTCTATTCATTTCCATTCTATATTCAGTCTATTTCCCTGAAGAACTACGAATCTCGGATGAAGTTCCCCCCTCCACTGTTTTTCCTCTTTGCTTTCTTGGCCTTCTGCAACCTTTGGCATTCTTCCAAGCTTGCTGCTGCTTTTTCTCTTCTGTTGGCAGCATTTAGGAGGGGAAGCACAAGGCGAGGGTGGTCAGGAAGCTGAGATATGCCACGGGACACCCAGTTCCTTTCCTGTTTTTGGAGAGGCAGCAGGAGACACACACACACACACACACACACACACACACACAAAGCCACCATAAAGCCAATCTGCTGAGTACATACTGGTCCTCTGCGGGCAAAAACCTAATCAGGCTTGCATTTTATAATGGATGGAAGGAGCAGATGGCAAACGATATCCTACGTTCAAGTAGTCCTCGTATGTGGAGAGCAGAAGGTGCGGATCAGCAGGCAGCTGGTTGTTGGTCATCACCTAGATTAGTGCACAAATCCACAGCCACGCTCCTCCAGGAGTTCTCCAGAGCCAAAGACCAGATACAGAAGGATGAAAGGAGCAATGTCATCTACACAATCAACTGTAGCCATTGCAACCAATTCTACGTGGGACAAACATCACAGCAATTAAAAAACCTGGATCCACAAACACTGGCTGGCAGTCAAATGCCAGGATCCCAGATCCTTAATCTCTACCCACACCGACACCAAACAGCACCAGTTCGACTGGAGCAACACAAAAACCATCGGCCACGCTGCCACCTGCCATGCTTGTGAGTTCATCAAAGGCTGGCCCTCCACAAGCAACTTCATCCGCTGACACACCGACCCACAACCAGCCTATGAACCCCTCAGAATCCAAGCCAACCGCACAGCCAGTCTGAGACAGCACCGACCCTCAGCCATCCCACACAATCCCGCAATCCCACCAGCTGTTCACCTCCCAGTGACCTTGACCTGATGTAACCTCCCCATCACAAGACCCATCACCAGCCTCTGATGACTCACACCTGACCCATCACAAGACCCTCACTTGACACACCCACACCTGACCCATCACAAGACCCTCACTTGGCACACCCACACCTGACCCATCACAAGACCCTCACTTGGCACACCCACACCTGACCCATCACAAGACCCTCACTTGACACACCCACACCTGACCCATCACGAGACCCTCACTTGGCACACCCACACCTGACCCATCACGAGACCCTCACTTGACACACCCACACCTGACCCATCACAAGACCCTCACTTGGCACACCCACACCTGACCCATCACAAGACCCTCACTTGACACACCCACACCTGACCCATCACGAGACCCTCACTTGACACACCCACACCTGACCCATCACGAGACCCTCACTTGACACACCCACACCTGACCCATCCCAAGACCCTCACTCAACGCATCCACACCTGAAGCGCTTATAAGCAGAAGAACACCGACCGTGACATCCCCTAAACGCCGCTGAAGACGGTAACGAAACGTTCAGGAACCAACCCAGAACCTCCAGCCTCCTCATCACTAGAGTCGTCTGGTCCCTGATGAGGATAGCGCTGCACAGATCAGCATCTACGGAGCGTGTAGAGATGAGGCTATGGATAGAAGATGAACAATGAAAGACCAAGATGGAGTACAGGTAGAACTCAACTTAAGAGCACAATTGAGCCCAACATTTCTCTTGTCAAGTGAGACATTTGTTAAGTGAATTTGGACCCATTTTATGACCTTTCTCCCCACAGTTGTTAAGTGAATCACTGCAGTTGTTAAGTTAGTCACCCGGCTGTTAAGTGAATCTGGCTTCCCCCATTGACTTTGCTGGTCAGAAGGTCGCCAAAGGGGATCCTGTGATCCCGGGGCACTGTGACCGTCATAAGTATGAGTTGGTTGCCAGGCGTCTGAATTTAGATCATGTGACCACAGGGATGGTCCATGCATCTGCAAGTCACCAAGTTGAAAAATACTATTCTAGAAACACACATACATGAGTATGTATGTGTATGTATGTGCATAAATGCCCACGATTAGAATTATTATAATAATTGTGTAGTACAGTCTAGTGGTTAAGGGAATGTGGCTAGAAACCAAGAGGTCATGAGTTCTAATCCTACCTTAGGCATGAAAGCCAGCTGGATGACTTTGGGCCAATTGGCAGGAGACGGTGAGTTCTAGTCCCGCCTTAGGTATGAAAGCCATCTGGGTGACCTTGGGCCAGTCGCCAGGAGACGGTGAGTTATAGTCCTGCCTTAGGCATGAAAGCCAGTTGGGTGACTTTGGGCCAATCACCAGGAGATGGTGAGTTCTAGTCCCGCCTTAGGCAAGAAAGCGTGCTGGGTGACTTTAGGCCAATCACCTGGAGACAGTGAGTTCTAATCCTGCCTTAGGTATGAAAGCCAGCTGGATGACTTTGGGCCAATCGGCAGGAGATGGTGAGTTCTAGTCCCGCCTTAGGTATGAAAGCCATCTGGGTGACCTTGGGCCAATCGCCAGGAGACGGTGAGTTCTAGTCCCACCTTAGGTATGAAAGCCAGATAGGTAACTTCGGGCTAGTCCCTCTCTTCAGCCCAACCCACCTCACAGGACTGTTGTTGTGGGGATAATAGGCCAAGGGACGGGCATTCAATAGTTGCCTTGAGTTATTTATAAAAAAAATTAAAGGCAGAACATGAATTTAAACAAATAAACAGTAAGCTTCTAGAGTAAACCTGCATAGCATTCAAGTTCGTCACCGTCAGCCGCACGAACGTGTCTGCTTTCCTTTCTGGCAGGGAAGGAAAAGGAGAATTTAAAACCTGCCTTTTTCTGCAGAGCGATCCTTGTACATCTCCCAAACAACCAGAGGTGCGAGTAAAGGTGAAAATGGCAAATGTTGGACGAGAAAGAGAACAGAAAAAAGAATTCAAGGAGGCTGAAGGCGCCGCTTGCAATAAACAGGTGGCAAAGTAGAAACGCCAACGGGTCCCTGACGGAAATAAATTGGTTTGACAAAAGCCAAGCAAAAGCATCCGTGGGGAGTGAGCTTCAGAATTTGGTTGGTTTGTTTTTTTTCCCCAGAGACGTTTTGTACATTTGCAGATATATATTTTTTTGACCTTCTAATCATTAATCAGCGCCTCTTTGTCCTAGAGGCTAGCAAGCGATAACAAAGAGAAGAGAAAATAATTGGGGCTCTCTCTGAAAACTGACCTTTGCGCAAACGCAACGTGGCTCTTTTGCATTCGTCTTTAAGTCCAGCGTCATTGTCTACTCCTCTACACTCTAGTTGATCTCTAAGCAAAGGTTCACTTAGGTCAGTCTAGAAGATCTCTAAAGGTAGAGATACTGGTTCTAATACAGCTTGTGGAACTTGCTTATCATCTGGAGATTGTGCTCAGCTGTTTCCCCCCAGCTGTGTAGAAACATCTGGGCAGCTTTTGTGAGGGCCCAGAGATGGCTTGGCTTTTGTTTCTCTGCTTGCTGGGAAAATCTTGGCTCTTTCTAACCTGTTTTCCATAGGGACCTTTGAGGAATCTCTGAATGGACTATTTCTTAATTATTGCTTTCAAAAGACAGCCTTGATCTTTAAAAATCAGGAGTATCTGGCTCTTAGAATCCAGTCAAATCTAAAAGGCAGCCAAAGGGTTTGTGTATCTTCCCTCTGGAAGTTGACTACATTTTTGCAATCCGGTTCAGATCTGATGGCCCTGTTCAAAATTGCTTAATATTATATGCGGCAAGTAGCTGAAGAAAGACTTCAGAGAGTAACCTCAATGGTGTCTTCATGTGAATAATAATAATAATAATAATAATAATAATAATAATAATAATAATAATAATAATAATAATAATAATAATAATAATAATAATAATAATAATAAGAAGAAGAAGAAGAAGAAGAAGAAGAAGAAGAAGAAGAAGTTGGAAGGGACCTTGGAGGTCATCTAGTCCAACCCCCTGCTCAGGCAGGAAACCCTATACTATTTCAGACAAATGGCTGTCCAGTCTCTTCTTAAAAACCTCCAGTGTTGGAGCATTCACCGCTTCTGGAGGCAGGTTGTTCCACTGGTTAGTTGTTCTCAGTGTCAGGAAGTTTCTCCTTAGTTCTAGGTTGCTTCTCTCCTTGACTAGTTTCCATCCATTGCTTCTTGTCCTGCCTTCGGGCGCTTTGGAGAATAGCTTGACTGCCTCTTCTTTGGGGCAGCCCCTGAGATATTGGAACACTGCTATCATGTCACCCCTCACCCTTCTCTCCATTAAACTACACATACCCACTTCCAGCAACCGTTCCCTATATGTTTTAGCCTCCAGTCCCCCAATCATCTTTGTTGCTCTTCTCTGTACCCTTTCTAGAGTCTCGATATCTTTTTTACATCGTGGTGACCATAACTGGATGCAGTATTCCAGGTGTGGCCTTATCTTTAATAGGAGCCCTCTAAGGTTATACCAAGATAAAACAAGTCAAGATTCAGAAAGGTCTTGACAGAGCTGAACGCTGGGCCTGTGTGAGGGATCTTGGAGTCCTAGTGGACAATCACTTAAGTATGAGCCAGCCACGTGCGGCAGCAGCCCAAAAGGCCAATGCTATCCTAGGTTGCATCCACCAAAGGATAGCATCAAGACCACGAGAAGGGATAGTGATGCTTGATATCACACGAGTGAGGCCACACTTGGCATTTTGTGTCCAGTTTTGGTTACCACGATACAAAAAAAGATGCCGAGCTAATTAAGACCCAAAGGTGCTTTTTCATGAGGCAACTGGACTCTCTTGTTTTTCCTTTGAAGACGTTTCGCTTCTCATCCAAGAAGCTTCTTCAGCCCTGACCGGATGGTGGAGGAATGGAAGGATTTATACTCCTTGCAGACAGCTGGTCATTTGCCTTCTTTTAGAGCAGACATGTTAAACCTGCGACGTCACGTGACGTCATGCAACGTATCAGAGCTTTTTCGCCATTGCCGGCAATGGGGTGGATGTGGTTTCCCGGTGACGCATCCGGCCCGCGGGCCGGTAGTTTGACATCCCTGTTTTAGAGAGTCGTTGAGGCCACCTGGAGGTTTACCTGTGTCCTTAGGCTCACCTGAGTGGTGTAAATGGGTGTGGAGCCTTCTTGGAACTATCGAAAGGACCGTGTTGTAGACTGGGGGTAGATGACGTTGCATCCCTACCCCTCTGTTGAGAGAGGGCTGTTCAGTTTGGCCTCTTGATCCTCTTTGTCCAAAATGTGGACTTTGCTGTCTTCAAAAGAGGGGCCTTTGTCCTGTAAATGCAGAATCTTGTCCAGATGGGTTTGTGCTGTCCACAGTTAAGCAATTTTCCTAGCCATGTGGAACTTATGAAGCCTCTGCTATTACTTTATCGCTCTATCTGGCGTCAGATCAGATAGCGAGTCAAGCCAGACCCTGTGTTTTTCTGAGCAATGTCCAGATTTCATCCTTGGGCCTCTGGCCTCTTGGCCTCCATAAGAGAGAGGCTTGAGAGAGGCCTACAGATTAGGCGAAACCTGGCTTAAAAATGGCAACTGTGAGAGGGACTTGGGAGTCCTAGTGGATGACGACTTAAACATGAGCCAGCCTTGTGCAGGTCGCCGCCAAAAAAGGCCAACACAATCCTGGCTTGTATAATCAGAGGCAGAGAATCAAAATCAGGCGAAGTATTAGTAGCGCTTTATAAAGCTGTAGTGAGGACACCCCTGAAATGCTGCAACCAATTTTTGGTCACATTACAAAAAAGAGGTTGAGACTTTGGGAAAAGTGCAGAGGAGAGCAACTTAAGACAATTAAAGGCCTGGAGACTAAAACGTATGAAGAACGGTTGCAGGACTAGGAGGGGAAATGACAGCAGACTTCCAGTATTTGAGGAGGGGCTGCCACAAAGAAGAGGGGGGGTCCACTTATTTTCCAAAAGCACCAGAAGGCACGACAAAAAACAACGGTTGGAAACTGACCAAAGAGAGAAGCAACCTGGAATTCAGGAGAAACTTCCCAACAGTGAGATCAATTAACCAGTGGAACTCCTTGCCTCCAGAAGTTGTGGGCGCTTCATCACTGGAGGCTTTTAAGAAGAGAGCGGACAGCCACCTGTCTGAAATGGCATAGGGTCTCCCGCTTGAGCAGGGGGTTGGACTAGATGACCTCCAAGGTCCCTTCCAACTCTTATTCTGAGCCTGCTTCCAACGAGACGAGAAGCTCTTTACCCAAAGATGTAAAGCTGCACATTCAGGCAGGGGGAGCCTGGTTCCCCTGATGTATCGTTAAATCACAAGCTCTGTAACTATTCAATTATACTCTACTCTCATTAACTTGAGTTACAGGGCAGCCAGTGCCGTTTCCAAGTGGAAATACTTTCTTTTGTTGTGATGAAATAAAAGCACATTATTTTGCACCAGCCGCAATTAACTCTTTTCACCTCTCCGAGGGTGATATTTTGCTAAGTTCGGAGAAGTCAATACCATGCAAATAGAGATCAGAACGCCACACATAGGAGTGGAGCAAAATGCACGCAGACAAGCACACGCACACGCACACACGCACACACACACACACACACACACACACACACACACACACACACACAAACCCTTCACAAGTCTGCTGCTTTAACTTTGTATACCTGGATGCCTTCAGCTTTGGCAATTTTTCCCTTAAATACTTCATAAAGAATCAAAACAGCAAATATACGAAAACCAGGAGGGGTGTTTTGCAGTTGTTAATGTATCTAGCCAAGGTTCTTCTTTGTAGCTGACACTTAACTAATAATTTATTTTTCACTGACATTCTCTTTGGCTGCTGTATCTTACTCTGGGGCTCCTATCCAGGTTATGGCGAGAAAGGGAGAGAGAGAGAGAGAGAGAGAGGAGAGAGAGGGAGGGAGAGAGAGAGGGAGGGAGGAAGAGAGAGAGATTGTCTTTTTTGGCAGATGTTGGGATAGGGCCCTTTAAGTTTGTGCTCCATGCATTGGGGGGACTTCTGGGTCTAATCACACTTAACCAAATAAAGCTGCTCTGTTCTGGTGTAGTGGCTAAGGAATTCTGGGAGTTGAAGTCCACAAGTCATAAAAGGGCCAAGTTGGAAGACCCCTGTCTTAAATCTAACAAACAAAATGGAGGCTTCCTGAGGAATTCTGGGTGTTGAAGTCCACAAGTCATAAAAGGGCCAAGTTGGAAGACCCCTGTCTTGAATCTAACAAACAAAATGGAGGCTGGCTGAGGAATTCTGGGAGTTGAAGTCCACCAGTCATAAAAGGGCCATGTTTGAAGACCCCTGCTCTACACTCTACTCTCTACTCTCTCTACACTCTCTACACTCTACACCAGGGGTGTCAAACTGCTGGCTCGTGGGCCTGATGCGTCATTGGGAAGCCACGCCCACCCCATTGTTAGCAATGGTGAAAAAGCTCTGATACATTGTGTGACATCACGTGACGTCGCGGGTTTGACATGTCTGCTCTACACTACTCTCTACACTCTACACTCTACACTCTACACTCTACTCTCTACCCTGTATTCTCTACTCTCTACACTCTCTACACTCTCTCTACACTCTCTACACTCTACTCTCTTCTCTCTCTACACTCTCTGTTCTCTTTGATCTCTACCCAAACCTGATTCCTGGAATCC
Source organism: Vipera berus (assembly GCF_964194415.1). Taxonomy (NCBI): domain Eukaryota; kingdom Metazoa; phylum Chordata; class Lepidosauria; order Squamata; family Viperidae; genus Vipera; species Vipera berus. Next base: position 121,457,929 of record NC_138206.1, on the reverse strand, counting down.
AGAGGGACCATCCATGCATTTGCCTGTTAATGAAACAGAAGGACTTTGCCATTGCTTTGTTTGAGGTAATTTTTCAACACTTCCCCATTTAACCCAGCCTTGGGTTTTATTGCTAGTTTCCCATCAAATTGCTAACCAGCCTTGACCCTCCTTAGCTTCCAAAGCCAGACAAGGCCAGCAGGACGATGCTGCTAGCTACGAATATAACCAGGGTGTCAAGGACAATTCATGCACCAAACTTTTGTCCGTGAATACCGTCCCTTATGTAAAAGGAAGTCTATCAATTATAATTTGTAAGCATTACAAGAAACTAATTACTTTATCCTGGTTCCCAGGGCACTGATTATAAAAGTACATTTGTAAATTACATTACCCAGAGTTGTCCCTCAACTATGATATATGTTCATATTCAGATAGGACCATATAAAACTCAAGGAAGTAGTGCAAGATTGGAAGAAGTGGAGAGACCTGGACCCTTGAATTGGCAAGAGTTGGACTCGACTGAATGGATATTTATTTATTTATTTATTTATTTTTGGGACTTATATGCCGCCCTATCTCCTGAAGGACTCAGGGCGGCTAACAACAATAAAAAACAACAATACAAAAATTAAAAAAGAATTAAATAACAGCCCCAAAATAAATTAACTACACAGTTAAAAAATTAAAAATTAAAACATATTTAAAAACCCATCATCAATCCAGGTCAGCCTGATGGAAGAAAAAAGTTTTGAGGTCGTGGCGAAAGCACCGGAGATCCGGGGCCATCCGAAGCTCAAGGGGGAGTTGGTTCCAAAGGGCTGGTGCTCCCACAGAGAAGGCCCTCCCCCTGGGGGTCGCCAGCCGACATTGTCTGGCCGACGGCACCCTGAGGAGGCCCTCTCTGTGTGAGCGCACCGGGCGATGGGAAGTCGTCCCCGGTAGCAGACGGTCCTGCAAATATCCCGGGCCTAAGCCATGTAGGGCTTTAAAGGTAAGTACCAGCACCTCTTCTTCCTCACCATATAGTTTTCTAGGAAAAAAATATGGAGGTAGTTCCCATTCTTCAAAGATGCTTTCTCAACCATCTGACCTACAACGATGGGATTTCCATAGTTCTCCATCCCAAGCAGTATCTCAGTCTGAATTAGTTGTTTTTCTGAAATTGGCCAAGATTGTCTGTAGGCCACCATCAAGCCTATCTATGAGGACAGGTCAAAAAAGGTATAAGTGGTAGATACATCCTAACAACAACAACAACAACAACAACAACAACAACAACAACAACAACAACAACAATAGCAACAACATTGGAAGGGACGTTGGAGTTCATCTAGTCCAGGGATAGGCAACCTTGGCTCTTTTATGACTTGTGGACTTCAACTCCCTGAATTCCTATATACTGACTCAGAAATTCTGGGAGTTGAAGTCTATGAATCATAAAAGAGCCAAGGTTGCCTACCTCTGATGTAGTCCAACCCCCTGCTCAGGAAACCCTACACCATTTCAGACAAATGGCTGTCCAGTCTCTTCTTAAAAACCTCCAGTGTTGGAGCATTCACCACCTCTGGAGGCAGGTTGCTCCACTGACGAATTGTTCTGACTGTCAGGAAATTCCTCCTTAGTTCTAGGTTGCTTCTCTCTTTGGTTAGTTTCCATCCATTGCTTCTTGTCCTGCCTTCAGGCGCTTTGACTCCCTCTTCTTTGGGGCAGCCCCTGAGATACTGGAACATTGGCTATCATGTCACCCCCTGGCCTTTCTCTTCATTAGACTAGACATTGTGATAGAAACCTCTTTTAAATAGTCATTCAGAAGGTGGTGATGGCCATCACCTTGAGTTTTTTGACCCCCCCAGACATCTGCTGCCATCTGCTGCCAAGTTAGCATAAAACAACAGGATTAACTAGCCAGGGCAAGAAGACATGGAGAACGATGAGGGTGGAGAACGTCATTCTCTGAGCCTGTGGGTTGGTTTCTGAACATTTTGTTACCAGGCAAGGTAGCATCTCCAGCAGAGTTTAGAGAATGTCAGTGTTGGTGTTCTTCTGCTTATAAGGGCTTTGTATGGTTAGTGCAGGGGTAGGCAACCTTGGCTCTTTTATGACTCATGGACTTCAACTCCCAGAATTCCCGAGCAAGCTATGCTGGCTCAGGAATTCTGGGAGTTGAAGTCCATGAGTCATAAAAGAGCCAAGGTTGCCTACCCCCGGGTTAGTGCGTCTTTTGATGGGGAGGTCACGTCAGATGAGAGTTCTTGTGAGGGGTCAAGTATGGATCATATCAGATGAGGGCCTTGTGATGGGTCAGGCGAGGGGTCAGGTGTGGGTCACATCAGGTGAGGGCCTTGTGATGGGCCTTGTGACAAGGACGTCACCTCAGGTGAATTTCATTGGGAGGCGAAGTGCTGGTTCTGATTGTCTGGATTGCTTGAGGGTCGAGAGAAAGGTCCTAAAATGGGGCAGAAGTTCATATAACAACTGTCTCGCATAGCAATAGTCATTCTGGGCTTAGTGGAGCAGTGGGCTAATGCCTCCTTAAGTAACACCAGCTGCCTGCAATTAGTGCAGTTTCGAGTCCCACCAGGCTCAAGGTTGACTCAGCCTTCCATCCTTCCGAGGTAGGTAAAATGGGGACCCAGATTGTTGGGGGCAATAAGCTGACTTTGTAAAAATGCTGCTTGGGGGGGGGGAAAGCCCTAATAAGCAGGCATATACATAGAATGAAGGCTATTGCTAAGCACATTGATTTGTGCTTCTTAGATTGTAAGCCGCCCTGAGTCTTCGGAGAAGGGCGGGATATAAATGGGATTTTTAAAAAAAATGGAGAACAATGTTCTTCAGCTCCTTTTTTGTTTCAGGGAAGGGAAGAGACGACGGCGTGCGACGGAGTCGTACCTGCTGCGTTATCATTCCTCTTTTTTTTTATTTTTGCATTTAAAAAAGCGGAAGGGCAAATGTCACGAGAGAGGAACACCCAGTACCTCTTTCTGACTAATCATGACATGACAGTGGCGAACTTTATCGAAGGGAAGATGACTTGCCCAGTGACAAACGACATGTACGCCTGTCATTCCTCACAAGCATCCTTTGCAAAATTATAGGCTACAGTTCAAAACAAGAGGGAGGGAGGAACTGCCCAAGTCTGGTTCTTTGCTTCTTTTCAACTCCTGGGAGTAAAGCGAGGAAGTTGTTTTGACAAGAGGGGGATTTGGTGATGAGGACCCCTCCAGGAATTGCTCTCTGCCCTTCTTCTGGCTCTTAGTCACAACTCGGCTTTTCATTTTTGTTTTGTTTATTTTTTTAAAAAAATCTCCTGCACATGATGTCCCAGCACCCTCTTTAGACAGTCACTTTGGTTGACCTTTCAATGTGCTTCTTCCACCCTCCCTTAAAAATGATGAGAAATTTATTTATTTATTTATTTATTTATTTATTTATTTATTTATTTATTTATTTATTTATTTATTTATTATTTTATTTTATTAAACTTATATACCGCCCTTCTCCCGTAGGACTCAGGGCGGTTCACAAGGTTTTTTTAAAACAATGCAACAAGTTACAAAAATTAAAAACAATTAAAATAATTACACTAACCTTGAAATATAACCCAATTACAATTAAAAATACAATTTAAACCCCAGTTAATACTCTCAGTCTAGGCCAGAAAGCTCGAAGAGCCAGGTCTTCAGGTCCCGGCGGAATGAGCGAAGGTCGGGGGCAGTCCTCAGCTCCGCGGGCAGCTGGTTCCACAGGGCAGGCGCACCCACAGAGAAGGCCCTCCCCCTGGGTGTTATCCGCTGGCAATCTTTTACCGGCGGTACCCTGAGGAGACCCTCCCTGTGGGAGCGCACAGGACGAAGGGAGCATGATGCTGGCAGCAGGTGTTCCCTCGGATATCCCGGACCCATGCCATTCAGGGCTTTATAGGTCATCACCAGCAACTTGAAACTCACCCGGAGGGCAACCGGAAGCCAATGCAGCTCGCGGAGTAGAGGTGTTACATGGGAGTATCGGGAAACCCCCATCACAATGAAGAAGAAATGGAATATATAGAAATAGAAATAGAATCACGATCACGCGAAGTGTTAATACCGCTTTACAAGGCCTTGGTGAGGCCACACTTGGAATCCGGCATCCGGTTTGGGTCACCACGATGTAAAAACGATGTTGAGACTCTAGAAAGAGTCCAGAGAAGAGCAACAAAGATGATTGGGGGGACTGGAGGCTAAAACATATAAAGAACGGTTGCTGGAATTGGGTATGTCTGGTTTAATGAAGAGAAGGATGAGGGGGGACATGATAGCAGCGTTGCAATATCTCAGGGGCTGCCCCAAAGAAGAAGGAGTCAAGCTATTTCTCCAAAGCGCCTGAAGGCAGGACAAGAAGCAACGGATGGAAACTGATCAAAGAGAGAAGCAACCTGGAACTAAGGAGAAACTTCATGACAGTGGGAGCAATTAACCAGTGGAACAACCTGCCTCCAGAAACTGTGAATGCTCCAACACTGAAGGTTTCTAAGAAGAGACAGCCATTTGTCGGAAATAGTATAGGGTTTCCTGCCTGAGCAGGGGGTTGGACTAGATGACCTCCAAGGTCCCTTCCAACTCTGTAATTCTGTTAAAAAAGTCATTTCTACTGGCTGTTACATCTGCAAGCATCTTCTTCCTGATTCCCATTGGTGTAAATCCACTCTCTTTGCTGGCACTCCATAACATAATGCTTTCCACTTGTAGCTCGCAAGTTCTACCTCTTATTTATGCTCACCCATTTTCCGTCGCATCTGTTGGACGTAATATTTTCTCATATTGGACTTTGACTCCTATTTCTCATCTATTCCCAGTTTTTATCTTTTCTTTCTTCTGCTTTTTCTTCCCTCAAGATCCACTCTTGACGTGCTGAAAAATGGGCATATTTATGTATGTCTCATCACTAATGCTTTCAGTCAAATATGATAATCATAATTTCTGATTTTCATTCATTTCTTTGCCATGTGCACATATGGATTAGACACGCCTACAGCGTATTTTGGAAGTAAGGAGACTTTTTTTCTTAGCAGGTACTGAGCAAAAAGTCCTCGTACCTAAATATTTTGCACTTTCAATTATTTTGCACTTTCGGATCGTATTTGTTCCACAACAGACACAATTTCCCCCCCAAAAAATTATGTCTACGACCGTCATAAATACAAGCCAGTTGCCAAGCGTCCAAATTTTGACCCCGTGACCCCGGGAATGCTGCAATGGTCATAAGTGTGAAAAACAGTCATAACTCACGTTTTTCCAGTGCCGTTTTAACTTTGGTCACGAAATGAACGATTGTAAAACGAGGACTACCTATATTCCGCTGGAGGGGGCTGGATCCCAAATGGAGGACTTCTTTGGGGCTGGAAAGAGTGGTCTCTTCAAATGATCGTGCATTAAGTTGCCCATCAAATGCATTTAACATATTTAATCCAAGAAATTTATCCCACAGTGACTAATGCAATGTGGACATCCGTACCGTACATGATTAATTGGGTTTGAATCTTCTTGCTGTGTAAATGATGATAAATATTTGAGCTCCCACTGCACGGTGTGTTTGTTTCCTACTTCGCTGTTTCCTTGCCTTTGTTTGTTGCCGGGTGGTTTTTCAAGAGTTTCAGAGCAACGATTTGGACATATCTTAAGCGGAGGGAATTTTCTTTTTTCTTTTTTTTATTGAAAAGTTTTACAATACATTTTTTCAAAAAACAAAACCCCTCCCAACCCCCTCCCCCCTCCCCAAACCTCCCCAACTCTTCCCTCCCCTCCCCCTCCCCCCTCCCCGACTTCCCAGAGCTAAATACAGGGTATAAAAATACAAACAATCATAATCTACCTTATGCAAACAACAATAAACTATTAAATCTATCGCACTTTAACTCTTATAAAATAACTACAAGCAATATAAATATCACATCAATACTTATTCAAATGCTAGATGAAACTTTTTAGTCCCATATTTATTCTGAATATAATCAATCCATTTTTTCCACTCCACAATATATCTCTGTTGCGAGTGGTCTTTCAAGTACGCTGAGATCTTTGCCATTTCCGCCAGGTTGGAAACTTTTAAAGTCCATTCTTCTATAGTCGGCAGTTCTTCCTTCTTCCAATATTGACCTACTAAAAGTCTCGCTGCCGTAATTAAATTCAACATCAACTTAGTGTCCACAACAGTAGTATCTGTAATAATGCCCAGTAAAAACAATTGCGGACAAAACTTTATCCTTTTCTTGAATATTTTTTGCATATTCCACCAAATTTTAATCCAAAAAGCTTTGACCTTTTTACAAGTCCACTATATATGAAAATATGTTGCATCCTTACAACCACACCTCCAACATTTGGGCTGACAGTTCGGATACATACTTGCTAATTTTTTAGGGTCTAAATGCCAGCTATAAAACATTTTATAAAAATTCTCTCTTAAATTTTGGGCCTGTGTAAATTTTACGTTCCTCACCCAGATCTTTTCCCAAGTGTCCATTGTAATAACTTCTTGAAAATTCTGAGCCCACTTTATCATACAATCTTTAACAAGTTCCGTCTCTGAATCAATTTCTATCAATGCAAGATATATCCAGAGGGAATTTTCAATATTGGGCATACAGATAGTCCCCGACTTACGACCGTGGCTGAATTACTCTTGCTAAGCAGAGACAGTTGTTAAGTGAGATTTGTCCCATTTTATGACCTTTCTTGCCACCGTTGTTAAGTGAATCACTGCATTTGTTCAGTTCGTGACACGGTTGTTAAGCGAATATGGCTTCCCCACATCAAGTTTGCTTGTCGGAAGGTCGCCAAAGGAGATCACGTGACCCAGATTTATGGATCATATGGGCCATAAATAGATGCCAGTTTTGATCATGTGACCCTGGGGATGCAACAACGGTCGTAAGTGTGAAAAATGCTCACTTTTTTCAGTGCTGCTGCAATTTCAAACGGTCACTGTTGTAAGTCAAGGACTGCCTGTATAAAGAATATAACTTATAAAAAAGCGGGAACACTCTTTTAATTCTTTTTTAATCCTCTCTTTCTGTGTTAACTGACACAAGTAAAAAAAAAACTGTCATAAGTACGAGTCAGTTGCCAAGCCTCTGAATTTTGATCACATGACCCTGGGCACGCTGTATCGGTCCTAAGTCTGAAAAACGGTTATAAGTCACCTTTTTCAGTGCCGTAGTAACTTGGAATGGTTACTAAACATACAGTTGTAAGTCAAGGACTACGTGTACAGTGCTGCTTATGAATGATCCGTTAACGTGGGATCGTACCTCAGTCTCCAAAATCAGAAACAAAAGCCTACAAAGCCTACAGTTGTGCTGATTACGTGATTTGTGCTAATAGGAACAGAGAATTCGGTAACCAGTAAAGGATGAGATTATATTTACCATCGTATAGATTACTTTTATGTGCACACATGATCGAGAGGATTACTCATTTTGGGCCGAGAAGCCAGCTGCTCCTTCCTATCAAATATTGATGAGTTTATTTTGCCATCAGATCAGAATAAGATTTGGAGAAGTGCTGAATTAAGAATTTCAATTTTCATTTCTGCTGGATTGATCAGCCAGTAGTAGCTGGACTAAGAAACCAAGGTTTCGAGAATTGAAAGTATGGAGATGGGAACTAGATGGCGTGGGTGTAAATAGCGGTGAATTAGATTTCCTTTCCTATGTCTATTCAATTTTTATTCTGGAAAAAGTCTGTCTGTTGTTGAATTGAAAGAGTCCAGAGAAGAGCAACAAAGATGATCAGGGAACTGGAGGCTAAAATATATAAGGAATGGTTGCTGGAATTGGGTATGTCTGGTTTAATGAAGAGAAGGATGACATGATAGTAGTCTCCCAATATCTCAGGGGCTGCCACAGAGAAGAGGGATGTGTGTGTGTGTGTGTGTATGTGTGTGTGTGTGTGTGTGTACCTATTTTCCAGAAGGCAGGACAAGAAGCAACGGGTGGAAACTAATCAAGGAGAAAAGCAATCTAGAACTAAGGAGAAATTTCCTGACAGTGAGGACAATTCACCAGTGGAACAACCTGCATCCATAAGTTGTAAGTGCTTCACCACTGGAAGTTTTCAAGAAGAGTAGTCAAGAAGTCATTTGTCTGCCTGAGCAGGGGGTTGGACTAGAAGACCTCCAAGGTCCCTTCCAACTCTGTTTTTCTATTCTGAGTTACCTACAGTAAATGTCGCTTGAACAATGCAATTTGTAGAGCTAGAGGAGGCCCCTAACTTTACAATGCAATACCAAATTCCTTGTAGAGCATTTTGGAAAGATTATTATCTTGACACCCTGACAGCATTTGGGAACATCATCACAATTTTTTTCAGTCTTGAAATATACCTTCCCTTGATATTCTTTAGCTCAGAGCTAAAGAAGCTTCTTGGGTGAGAAGCGAAAACGCCTTCAAAGGAAAACCAAGGAAGCCCAGTTGCCTTTTGAAAAAGCACTTTTGGGAATGGCGGAGAATCTCCCTAGACATTGTGTGAGTGCTCAAAATAACTCGTTGGTCCGTTCGAGACACCTCTACTGCGTCTTTCCGAAGTGCCGGTCAATTCGGGCGGGTCAACTCAAGCCTGAAAAGTAACATCAGGGCTGAGCTTAGCAAGGAGGTCCCAAGGCTGGCACGACTTCAACAACTGGGCAGTCAGCCTCAGGGTCAAGACACCGCAAAGCACAGGGCACTGTGTGCTTGTTGGGTGGCTCTCCAGCTTTGCGTTGCCTGAAATCTACCCTCTCTTCCTCGTCACGTTTGTCAGCCTTCCCGTGGAGCTGCTTTACTAGTTCCTCAGCTGTCATCTAACGTGGATAATTAGCTTGCCAAGGCCGTCGGAGGCTGCAACTCGGCAAGCGACATCTGTCAGCCTTCCCCGGAATGAGATGGAGGATTTTTTTGACGTGGCAGTGATCAAACCCAACTCCTGCCTTGAGGTTGTCAAGGAGGCGGCCTGTAAATGACTTCTTCGAGGGCTCATCCGTTCCTGCTCACCTTGAGTTTGGATCTAGCAACGTTTTGCTTGGGATGCCACGTCGGCGGGCACTGAACCAGCTTGGTCCCCATCCAGAGGTATCCTGTGAATTGAGGGGCAGGGTTGAGACACAGGTCCTCCTCGACTTAGTCCATTTAATGACCACTTGAAGTCACCGCGGTACTGAAAAGAGTTATATTTTTCACGCTTACGACAGTGGGCAGCGTCCCCGCGGTCACGTGATCAAAATTCAGACGCTTGGCGACTGACTCGTAGTAACGACGGTCGCAGTGTCCTCCGGGGGGTTCAGGGGACCCCCTTTTGCGGCCTCCTGAGAAGCAAAGTCAAGATTCATTTAACAACCTTGGTGGAGCAGTGGGCTAATGCCTCCTTAAGTAACGCCAGCTGCCTGCAATTAGTGCAGGTTCGAGTCCCACCAGGCTCAAGGTTGACTCAGCCTTCCATCCTTCCCAGGTAGGTAAAATGAGGACCCAGATTGTTGGGGGCAATTAAGCTGACTTTGTAATAATGCCGCTTGGGGTGTGTGTGTGTGAAAGCCCTAATAAGCAGGCATAGACATAGAATGAAGGCTACTGCTAAGCTTGTAAGCCGCCCTGAGTCTTCGGAGAAGGGCAGGATATAAATGTAATAAAAATTAATAATAATAATAATAATAATAATAATAATAATAATAATAATAATAATAATAATAATAATATAGTAATATAATAATAATAATAATAACCCACTGCTCCTTGCTGGAGCAGTGGGCTAATGCCTCCTTAAGTAACGCCAGCTGCCTGCCATTAGTGCAGGTTCGAGTCCCACCAGGCTCAAGGTTGACTCAGCCTTCCATCCTTCCCAGGTAGGTAAAATGAGGACCCAGATTGTTGGGGGCAATTAAGCTGACTTTGTAATAATGCCGCTTGGGGTGTGTGTGTGAAAGCCCTAATAAGCAGGCATATACATAGAATGAAGGCTACTGCTAAGCTTGTAAGCCGCCCTGAGTCTTCGGAGAAGGGCGGGATATAAATGGGATTAAAATAAAAAAAACGTGTGGCAAGAAAAGTCGCAGAAAGGGGCAAAGGTCACTTAAACGTTTCCCTCGATTCTAACTTTCCACAGCACCACTTTGGAATGATCCGCAGCGTCCTCCGCAGGTGATAGACAGAGGATGTGAAAATACGGAGATGGGTAGCAATCAGCAGAAGAGAATATTTGTAGCTCAGGGCTGAACCGTGGGGTCCCTGGTACTCTCTGAGCTTGGGGTTTTTCTTGCAGATGTTTCATTACCTAACTAGCTAATGTAATCAGTCCTAGATGGGAGGGGGATTGTGGAGAGGAGGAGGAGGAAGAGAGGAAGGAATGAAGGGAGGAAGAGGAGGAGGACTGTGGGGTCCTTGGTGCTCTCTGAGCTTGCGTGTTTTCTCGCAAACTTTTCATTAACCAAACTAGGTAACATCATCAGTGCTAAAAGGGAGTGGGATTTATGGGGAGGAGGAGGAGGACTGTGGGGTCCTTGCTGCTCTCTGAGCTTGGTTGTTTTCTTGCAGACGGTTCATTACCCAACTAGGCAACGTCATCAGTTATAGAACGGCACAGAGTTTGCTCTCTGTTTAGTGACAAGTATAGTTATGTATGTAAGGGACGCGGTGGCTCAGTGGGTTCGGACACTGAGCTTGTCGATCAGAAGGTCGGCAGTTTGGCGGGTCGAATCCCGAGTGCCGCGTAACAGTGAGCGCCTGTTACTCATCCCAGCTTCTGCCAACCTAGCAGTTCGAAAGCACGTAAAAATGCAAGTAGAAAAATAGGGACCACTACGGTGGGAAGGTAACAGCGTTCCGTGCGCCTTTGGCGTCTAGTCATGCCGGCCACATGACCACGGAGACGTCCTCGGACAAGCGCTGGCTCTTCGGCTTTGAAACGGAGATGAGCTCCGGCCCTTAGAGTCGGCAACGACTAGCACGCATGTGCGGGGGAACCTTTACCTTTACCTATAGTTATGTAAGTAAAGATAAATATACAAGTACCCGTCTCTATGGATATACACGCAATATAAGCAAAGGTATACATGCAGCTGTAGGAATAATATAGGTGTAGAGCTGTAAGGATACAGATATAAAACGAGGGATCAATACCTCCATTGCATTCATAGGAATGGTAGTTTTAAACGTGAGCTGAAAAACGATCCTTTTTGAAAGCAAGAAAAGCGTTAAGGACTGAAAATGCATTTTGGTAGGGGGAGGGGAAAAAAATCCAAATGTTGAGTAAACACCTCATCCTTCTTTCTCTCCTCCGGGCAAAGCCAACGATCTTATCTCTGTAATTGAAAGTAATCTTCCAAAGGCACTTTTTAACTAGAGTTACACAATCGGTCTTTTAAATCAGCCGTTATCTCCTTCCAAATTTCACTGTAAATGTTATGGCCTTGTATAACAAGCCCTATTCCGCGGTTCGAAAAGATGGATTCCTCTTTTCCTTTCACCAGGCTTAACTCGGGTGCAATAAAGGTTTGTCACACGGCTTTTTCCCTTCTGCATTGCATTTCCTGGAAAGCTGTCCGAATGCTTGTTTCCTTGTGGTTTTCCTCTCAGACAGAAATCTACTGTATTCTCCTCCTTAAACTGGATATCACATTTTAGCAAAACTCTCATGAGGTGATGAGTTCCGCCGTTCTTTCCTACCTTCGCTTCGGAAGCGATATGGGGTTAAAAAGAAAGAAAGAAAGAAAGAAAGAAAGAAAGAAAGAAAGAAAGAAAGAAAGAAAGAAAGAAAGGAAAGAAAGAAAGAAAGAAAGAAAGAAAGAAAGAAAGAAAGAAAGAAAGAAAGGGAATTGAAAAAGCGTAACAAATCTCCGTGTGCCAGTTTTTAGCTGGACCTTCCCCTTGCCTGCACCATCCAAAATGGCTTTTGGCAGAGCGCTTCTGTTGACTTAAGATGTCATCTTTACTTCATTTGCATCCATTGATATAATTTGTGCAAGGGTGTCAATATGCTAATGACACAAAATGAGGCCGATGGTGTAATTTGCACCTTTTGCATGGCATTGTGACACGAATGAGGCGAGTGGCAGGCTTTCAGGTTTAACAATCCCGCTCTCCAAATGCTAATTGAATTCAAATTTCCCGTTATGCTACCTTTGACTAACTTCCTGTTTTTTTTCCTTAAACAATACTATCCCAAAACTGCTTTTTTTCAGGAGGCAACTGGAATTCTCTGTTTTTCTTTGAAGACGTTTCGCTTCTCATCCGAGAAGCTTCTTCAGCTCTTGACTGGATGGTGGGGGATGGAAGTCAGCCTGCTCATTCCCTACAGTTGTTTTTCACTATTGTCTTCCAGTATGTCTTTTTCAGTTTGTGAATATAGCCTACATGGATTATTTGGGGGTCTCCCATCCAGGCACTAACCGGGCTTGCCTCTGCTTAGCTTCCAACATCATCCATCTGCTAATTCTCATATATTGTTTGCAGTTCCATACTTTGAAAATATAATGATGATGATGATGATGATAATAATAATAATAATAATAATAATAATAATAATAATAATAATAATAATAATAATAATAATAATAATAAATGTTGGAAGGGACCTTGGAGGTCATCTAGTCCAACATCAAGAAATTGCAGCTTCCTGCAATAACTCCAACAAAGCTACAAAAAACTGAGCTACTCGGAACATCTTACATTTTAAGGAGATACCTGGTTGATACCTAGGATGCTGCCAGCAACCCGTGTCAACCATCAGCGCCAGTCAATTTGACTCAATTGACTGAGTTTCATGTTTTATGACTAAAAGTTTTATAATAATGATGATGATGATGATGGGGGGGTGGAAGGGACCTTGGAGGTCATCTAGTCCAACCCCCTGCTCAGGCAGGAAACCCTATGCCATTTTGGACAAATGGGTGTCCAATCTCTTCTTAAAAACCTCCAGTGTTGGAGCATTCACAATTTCTGGAGGCAGGCTGTTCCACTGGTTAATTGTTCTAACTGTCAGGAAGTTTCTCCTTAGTTCCAGGTTGCTTCTCTCTTTGGTTAGTTTCCATCCGTGGCTTCTTGTCTTGTCTTCAGGTGCTTTGGAGAATAGCTTGACTCCCTCTCCTTTGGGGCAGCCCCTGAGATACTGGAAGACTTCTATCCTGTCCCCCCTCGTCCTTCTCTTCATTAAACTAGACATACACAATTCGAGCAACCATTCCCTATATGTTTTAGCCTCCAGTCCCCTGATCATCTTTGTTGCTCTTCTCTGCACTCTTTCCAGAGTCTCAACATTTTTTTTGCATCGTGGTGACCAAAACTGGGTGCAGTACTTACTAATATCTACTATGTCAAAAGCAGGAACGTTCCACTCACGAGTATTTTATGTGCTCCAAACAAACAGGACAAATATCCTTTGGTAGCCTGAGACATTTTTAGGCCATTTGTGCTTTTGTGCAACGAGACACACCGGAATCTGTAATGGACTAGGAGTGGCTTTCCACTCATTAAGATCAATCCTTCAGTGGTCAAAAAAAAAATGCTCTTACATTTCTTGACAATCTCAGTGTAAGTAGGTTAATGGATGAAAAGTAGTTGAAAGAAAAAAAAGAAAGAAATAGCTTTCCCTCCCCCGCCCCCCCAAGAAGCTTAATGTGCTAGTTATGTCAGATTGTGTTGTTTACTAAATTTCTATGTGAGTTTTTTAAAACAACATTTGAGCATTGGGTTCCATTGTATATTTACTTTATGTTGCGTACTCTGCTGAGTTTCCGCCCTGGGAGATTTATCTGGGGACAAATCCACACTTCCTGCTCTGGTCCACCCACAATTTCTGGACCACAAGAATGCATGACACCATCGGCGTCACCCCCCCCCCCAAACTCTGCAGGGAACGTGTGAGAAACAATGGGAACCAGGCAGAGAGAGAACCCAGTGGGTGTGAAAAGAGACAGCCCTAATCCGGAGGGAAGGAAATGCCTCTGGTGTAATGGGCTTGCTATAGGTCTACTAACTAGCATTCACAATGGCCCTTCTGAAATACGTCTGTTTCTTGCTTCTTGGGTTTTGCCAGGAGCTCAGTGGAGTGCAAAGCAAGACCTGGGGGTCTCGGCGTTGTCTCAAAATTAGAATTTTTCCTTTGGAACAAGCGGGGAGGGAGGTAACAGGCAAATGCCTTTGTTCCAATGGGCTAGTTCAGAGGTCCCAACCTTTTGGGCACCACAGGGACCAGTTCCGTGGAGAAAGGCTTTTTCCATGGACTGGAGAGTGCATGGTTTTGCGTGCTGCTTGCATCCCACGGATGGGGCTTTGCTTGTTTGTGCGGGCCAGTTGCTGGCATGCTGTGGCCCGGTACTGGTCCACGGACCAGGAGTTGGGGACCCCTGGAAAGAGTACAGAGAAGAGCAACAAAGATGATTGGGGGACTGGAGGCTAAAACATATAGGGAACGGTTGCTGGAATTGGGTTTGTGTAGTTTAACAAAGAGAAGGGGGAGGGGTGACATGATAGCAGTGTTCCAATATCTCAGGGGCTGCCACAAAGAAGAGGGAATCAAGCTATTCTCCAAAGGACCTGAAAGCAGGACAAGAAGCAACGGATGGAAACTAGTCAAGGAGAGAAGCAACCTAGAACTAAGGAGAAACTTCCTGACAGGGAGAACAACTAAGCAGTGGAACAACCTGCCTCCAGAAGTGGTGAATGCTCCAACACTGGAAGTTTTTAAGAAGAGATTGGACAGACATTTGTCCGAAATGGTATAGGGTTTCCTGCCTTAGCAGGGGGTTGGTCTAGATGACCTCCAAGGTCCCTTCCAACTTCTTCTTCTTCTTCTTCTTCTTCTTCTTCTTCTTCTTCTTCTTCTTCTTCTTCTTCTTCTTCTTATTATTATTATTATTATTATTATTATTATTATTATTATTATTATTATTATTATTATTATTATTGGATCCAAGTTGCTGCTCTTCGCAGTGTCCTCCTCAGAAGCTTTTAATGCCCTGAACTGTGGATTGTCCCGAAGTTCATACAACCTACTTGGTCAGGGTTCTCCAAATGTGGCAATTTTAAGACTTATGGACTTCAGCTCCCAGAATCCCTCAGTCAGCCACGCTGGCTGGGGAATTCTGGGAGTTGAAGGGGTCTCCAAACATGACAACTTTAAGACTTGTGGACTTCAACCTCCGGAATTCCTCAGCCAACCACACTGGCTGGGGAATTATGGGAGTTGAAGGGGTCTCCAAATTTTGCAATTTTAAGAGTTGTGGACTTCAACTCCTAGAATCCCTCAGTCAATCCCACTAGCTGGGGAATTCTGGGAGTTGAAGGGGTCTCCACTTTTTGCAATTTTAAGACTTATGGACTTCAAACACCCCCTCCCGGAACCCAAGAATTCCCCAGCCAACCACGCTGGCTGGGGAATTCTGGGGAGTTGAAGGAGTCTTTCTGGCAATTTTAAGACTTGTGGACTTCAACTCCCAGAATTCCTCAGTCGCTATGCTGACTGGGAACTTCTGGGAGTTGATGTTTACAAGTCTTAAAGTTGCCGAGTTTGGAGACCTCTGTAGTAGAATCATTAATTGAACTGGGTATATGTCTTCATGCTGGTGGCATCAAAGTAGCCCTTTGCTTTTTACTTGCACAAAAATGCCTGCCCACAACCAATAGTTTGTTTACTATTAAAACAAACATTCCTTTTGTTCTTCCAGTAAGGATGAAGTCATTGCCATATCTTTTTGCCATGTATGCAGGGTCACCAGTTTGAAATTGCGCATAAACAGTTGCTTAAAATTATTTTTTCCCTGGGTTGCTGTTTGGATAAGGGCTGCTTTGATCTGGGAATGTTTTTTTTTTTAAAAATTCAGAGGTCCTCTGGTAGATTGATTTTTTTTAAACAAAAAACTTAGATAAATTAAAGATGGCTGATAGCCAAGGCACGGTTTACTCCTGGGTATGGGATTGTAAAACAGAAGCATTGTATCTTTTCACAGATGCAGATAAAATTAAACGGGAGAGGGCATTTTCTGTGACTAATAAATCTTTCTTAGCCGTTCAGAGAGAAAGCATCTATATCTATCTTATGGAAGGAATTATAGATCTTGTTCAGATTCCACGTTAAGTGGTTAAGCCTAATTCTGTTACTGAATCTCCTCGGTTTAATTAGATTATTCCTCTTCCTCCTCCTCTTCCTCCTCCTCCTCTTCCTCCTCCTCTTCATCTTCCTCTTCCTCCTCCCTCCTCCTCTCTCCTCCCCTTCTCCTTCTCCTCTCTCCCCCTCTCCCTCTCTCCCCCTCTCCTCCTCTCCTCTTCCTCCTCCTCCTCCTCTTCTTCCTCCTCTCCTCCTCTCTCCTTGTCTTTCTTCCCCTCCTCCTCTTCCTCCTTCTCCTTCTCTTCTTCTTCTTCCTCCTCCTCTCTCCTCCCCTTCTCCTTCTTCTCTCCCTCTCTTCCCCTCCCCCTCCTCCTCCTCCCACTTCAACCCTCACCCTCATCACCCTCCTCCTCCTCCCTAAAACATCTTACTCCAATTTCTCTGATTCCACTATACCTTCACAATCTCAATTGTGGGCAAAATTTCCCTGGGAGGAGAGAGAGAAGATATTGTCTGCAGAAGAATCAAGGTTCACAGCCCACGTTGACCAAACAAATTCAAGTCAGGTGAAGCCAGAATTTGTTAGGAGCGAAAGAGAGAGAGAGACAGAGAGAGAGAGAGAGAGAGAGAGAGAGAGAGAGAGAGAGAGAGGGAGGGAGGGAGGGAGGGAGGGAGGGAGGGAGGGAGGGAGAGAGAGAGAGAGAGAGAGAGAGAGAGAGAGAGAGAGAGAGAGAGAGAGAAAGAAACCCTTCTTCTTTGGATATTGACGGTTGGGGCTTTACAAGGAAGTGAAGTATATTTTCCAATCCCATTTAATATCTTTGCCCAGGATGAATGAATTCATAACTTGGGATGGGATTGTAATAGATGTTGGAGTTATTTTGCTATTTCTAAATTTTAGGACCAACGTCGATTTCTCCGTGTAGGAAAAGCAGCCATCTTTTGTAATTTAATAATGATGAAGAGCTGAAGGTTTTCAGAGTTATTGATGCTATCTATGTTGCAGGCCTGATTAAATACGTCTGTAGTTTGACCTTCCCTCAGCTCTGAGGTGGAAGGAAGGACTTATCTCAGCCAACATCACTTGCGGGATGAATTAGGTCATCTCTACACCCTGCAAAGGGAGAGATTTAAGCTTGTTTCATCATTGTTCTTTTTAACCCTGGATGCCAGTAAATCCAATTATTTCCACCTGATAAAATTATTCCTGGTAAAAGGTTCCCCCGCACATGCGTGCTAGTCGTTTCCAACTCTAGGGGCTGGTGCTCATCTCCGTTTCAAAGCCGAAAAGCCAGCGCTTGTCCGAGGACGTCTCCGTGGTCATGTGGCCGGCATGACTAGACGCCAAAGGCGCACAGAGCGCTGTTACCTTCCCACCGTAGTGGTCGCTATTTTTCTACTTGCATTTTTACGTGCTTTCGAACTGCTAGGTTGGCAGAAGCTGGGACGAGTAACAGGTGCTCACTCTGTTACGCGGCACTCGGCATTCAACCCGCTAAACTGCTGACCTTCTGATCGACAAGCTCAGTGTCCTAACCCACTGAGCCACCGCGTCCCTTTTTCCTGGTAGCAGGGTCTAATTTGGGTCGGTCACCAGGACCAGTGTTTTGTCTTCCAAGCTTTTAGATCAATGCTGGAGCCCATCCTTAGGGAATTTCTGTCTAGCAGAGTGTGGGCTTTGGGCTTCTTTTGTGTCTGGTATTTGTATGGTGCCTGGTTGTGTGTGGCTTTTTAGGGGTGTTGAAGGCTGGCTATTTAGTAATTGCCTGTTGTGTGGTCGTGCTGCCCAGCCTTCGCCTTCTAAGTACTTGATAAGCTGATGGTAAATCAGCTCTCCCGTTGACTTACGAGGGGCCCATTTCCCAGGCTTCAATAATTTCCCTGGCTGTTTTTGTGCCTGCTTGGCCAACAATCTTAGTAGCTGTGAAACTCAATGTATGTTCTTGTTCATTGCAATGTGAGGCTACCAATGAGTATGGATCTCTCACTTGTGTTCTTGCAACCTGGTGGTTAGCTTCCTCTCTGTCTGTTCTACATAGTCACAGGGGTAATCCATGCAGGGGATCTGGTAGATTACATCGGAAGTATCTCCCACCTCCAAGCAATCTTTACAGTGCGTAATTTGTCCTTGTATGGTAGTCTCTGGGTAATGGGCGGTGCCCACTTGCAGATATTGCTGGTAGCTTTTGGATGTGTGGTGTGAATACCGCGTGAAAGGGGGAAAGGTTGTAAAGCTGGACATTTTACTGTTGTAATCCAGATGAAATCACATATCGGTCACATATTAGTTGAACCTGGGCATAGGTTCTCCTTGTGACGGAGACTTGAAAATTGGAATGAGTACTTTATAATATTGAAAGAATGTGTAAAGACCAAAATAGGTTAAGAAGGAAAAAAGAGAAAGGAAGAAATAAAGGAGAAAGCTAAAGTGCAAAAAGAGATAGAAGAAAAATAAAAAAAGAAAGAGAAAAGGTATGAAGTAGTTCTTCCAATCTTTTTTCCAGCAGCTATAAGCACCATTATAGATTCACCATTTTCTCACTCTCTTCTTCCTATAATCGATCCTTTCCAATTGTCAAAACCTTTTGCATATGTACAGAAACACTTTCAATTTGTAGAATGAACACACTGTCTAATAAAATCCTGTAGTCAAATTTACTTTAATGTTCACTTCATTGATTGATTTATTTCTATAATTCTATGATTGCCTCTTTTTTTGTCTCTCATTGTTTGGTATATTCAAAAAATCACTTGAGATTTTTGATTTTGATTGTTAATGTTAACTTCACTTTAGTTTTCTGTTTATAACACTATGATTAATAGTGTTAATTGTAATTTATTTTATTGGGGCTGTTAATTTAATTCTTTTAAACTTTTGTATCGTTGTATTTTATTGTTGTTAGCCGCCCTGAGTCCTTCGGGAGATAGGGCGGCATATAAGTCCCAAAAATAAATAAATAAATAAATAAATAAAACCATGGGAGCCATAGGTTTAATTTTTTTCTCGTTTTATGCAAAAAAAAAAAAGTCCAACCAGGTCAGCAATAAACTGATAATATTGTCTTTTTTTTCTTTCTAATCGAACAAGTCAATTTGGCCCTCTCAGCAAAATTACCAAGATCTCAAGTATCTGGTGCTTTCTCATGAATAATTCCAAGATAATTGGATGCTCTCCAATCCCATTTCATCGCTAGTAGCAGAATTTATTAGTGGACAGCTTGCGTATTTTCATGAAATCACGGCTAGCCATATTTGCAGGTTTCAAAATGTTGCAGAAAATGCTGGAACGGTAGGAAAACCTGGAAGAGGTAATAGTTACCCCAAAAAGAAAGCATCCGAAAGCAGTCATAATTGTTGAAAATTCTGTAATACAAAGTGGTCCTCGACTTACAGCTTGATTTGCAAAGTGGTCCTCAACTTACAACCCCAACCGGGCCCCAAATTTCTGTTGCTAAGTGAGACACCGGTTAAGTGAATTTTGCCTCATTTCATGACCTTTCTCACCACCCTTGTTAAGTAAATCACTGCATTTGTTCAGTTAGTAAGGTGGTCGTTAAATGAATCCGGCTACCCCTTTGACTTTGCTTGTCAGGAGGTCACAAAAGGGGGTCACGTGACCCCGGGACACAGCGACTGTCATAAATACGAGTCAGTTGCCAAGTGGCTGAATTTTCATCACATGAACACGGGGAGACTGCAACAGTTGTAAGTGTGAAAGATGATCACAAGTGCTGTTGTAACTTTGAACGGTCACCTAGATTCGCGGCTCACTCTGGAAGATCATATAGGAGCTGTGACTAGGGGGGCTTTCGCCCACGTTCGCCTGGTGCGCCAGTTGCGGCCCTATCTAGACCGGGATGCCCTGTGTACGGTCACTCATGCGCTCGTGACCTCTCATCTGGACTACTGCAATGCTCTCTACATGGGGCTTCCCTTGAAGACCACTCGGAGGCTCCAGCTGGTACAGAATGCAGCCGCGAGAGTTGTCTTGGGAGTCTCCCGGTACTCCCATGTTACACCTTTGCTCCGCGAGCTGCATTGGTTGCCAGTTGTCTTCCGGGTGAGGTTCAAGGTTTTGGTAATGGTTTTTAAGGCTCTACATGGCTTGGGTCCAGAGTACCTCGGGGACCACCTGCTGCCGGCGTCGACTTCCCTCCGCCCTGTGCGTTCCCACAGAGAGGGCCTCCTCAGGGTGCCTCCGGTCAGAGAATGTCGGCTGGCGGCCCCCAGGGGGAGGGCCTTCTCTGTGGGCGCCCCGGCTTTATGGAATCAGCTGCCGGTTGAGCTCCGGATGGCGCCCGACCTTCGCTCCTTCCGACGCGGTCTGAAGACCCATCTATTTGAACAAGCCGGCCTGGCCTGATGGGGATATGTTGGGGTTTTAATGGGGATTTTTATATTGTTATCGACTGTTTTAGCAGGGCTACTATTTAATTCTTTTTAATTTTTGTATCCTGTATTTTTATGTATGCCCTGTTCACCGCCCTGAGTTCTTCGGGAGAAGGGCAGTATACAAATACAATAAAACTAAACTAAACTAAAGTAAATGAACTGTATAAAGAATATACCTTACAAAAAACGGGGAACACTCTTTTAATCCTTTTTAATCCCCTCTTTCTGCATTAGCTGGCCCCAGTTAAAAAAAAACACCCCAAAACCTGTGGATGATGTAGGAGAGCTCCCCAAATTTAAGATTACTTTGCTCCATGTTGAATAACAGCTTCCCTGCACGCTCCATAGGGACTTACTGAATTAATGCATCTATTGAATCAGCCCAATGACCTTCTCAAATGCCAGCAAGGTTGTATTCCCATGTAAGGAAATTAGCATATAAAGGCAGGGAAACAACAAACCGTGCTTCAAAGTAACCCGGTTTGAAAGAGTAGCTCAGATGTGTAGTTTCTAGAACATTAGTTCAACCAATTAAATTCAGATGGCTTAATCTTGAAGACTTGGCCATAAAAAAAATGCTATAACCTTCATCTTAAAATATATTCCCCCATAATACATTTACCATATTTTTCTTTAACATTCCAACGTTCATTTTCTTTTCTTTTTTTTAAAAAAGCAGCCAGAGAATATGCTGTGTTCTCTAACGCAGTTAGAAGGTTAATCACCGAACACATTTCTTAAACTGATATACCTCAAAACCCTTCCAGATTTAACTGCTGAAACCATCTGTTCGAAACGGAGTGGAGCAAAGCTTTTTCGTAGCCCGCGACTCCATCTAAAATTGTGTGTGTGTGTGTGTGTGTGTGTGTGTGTGTGTGTGTATGTATATGTGTATATGAACGTATATTTATATGTGTATATTTTCATTCATTTGGGGAGTTTTGCCACCTGCGCCCTGCACAGCTGAAGAAACGACACGCCAGATCTATGGGATCGAATTTCTACCCTTGCGATTTCTTTCTTTTAAAAGGATTCAGGAGACATTTCTAGGTTAAACCTGCTCGAGAAATCCCTCGTATAGCACTCTATTCTATTTTGAGACGGAGGAGGGGATAAATTGGGCTTGCTTCGCCTTCGAATTTCTTCGGTTCACGCTTTCTTGCAAGGCTTTAAAGTAGATAAACTTGTAAAGAAATGATAATTGTAATGAAACTATTGCAGGTTTCAAAGTAAAAGACTTCCTTGTGGCCATCTGTGGCTCTAAGGACTACACCACAGTTGCACTTTTTTGTCACAACAAAATTATGTAAGCACCTTGTAGATGAAGGCATAATGTCCTAGTCTACATGTTCTGTGTTCTATATTGTACGTATTCCATACACTGTGTTTATTCTATATTCCCCTTCCTTCCTTCCTTCCTTCCTTCCTTCCTTCCTTCCTTCCTTCCTTTCTTCTCCCTCCCTCCCTCCCTCCCTCCCTCCCTCCTTCCTTCCTTCCTTCCTTCCTTCTCCCTCCCTCCCCCCTCCCTGCTTCCTTCCTTCCTTCCTTCCTTCATTCTCCCTCCCCCCTCCCTGCTTCCTTCCTTCCTTTCTTCTCCCTCCTTCCTTCCTTCCTTCCTTCCTTCCTTCCTTCCTTCCTTCCTTCCTTCCTTCCTTCCTTCCTTCCTTCTCCCTCCCTCCCCCTCCCTGCTTCCTTCCTTCCTTCTCCCTCCCCCCTCCCTGCTTCCTTCCTTCCTTCCCTCCTTCTTTCCTCCCTCCCCTCCTCCTCCTCCTCCTCCTCCTCCTCCACTCTCTCTCTCAGGTGGGGATGAAAGGTCCTTCAGAGATGTTCTAGTCCAATAAATAATAAATAAACCCCCTGCTCAAAGCAGGAGACCCTAAACCATCCCAGTCAAATGGTTGTCCAGTCTATTTTGGAAAAACTCCAGTGACAAAGCAACCACGATATCGGGAAGCAAGCTATTCCCTTGATTAATTCTTCCCACAGTCAAGTTGGAAAGAGCAGCTGAATCAAAGGTGAAGGTTGTGTCTGTTTTCAGAATGAGGCCAGTTGACCAACAGAATCTGAGGACAAGGGATGGTATACCTGGCAACCAGTGGAGTGGCTAAAGAGTTTCACCTTCTCTGGAAGAAAAAGGGGACTGTAGGGCTGAACCCAGCAAAAAGAACAATGGAGGTGACACAATAGCAGCCTTCCAGTATCTCAGGGGCGGCCCCAAAGAAGAGGGAGTCAAGCTATTCTCCAAAGCTCCTGAAGGCAGGAGAAGAAGCAACGGATGGAAACTCATCAAGGAGAGAAGCAACCTAGAACTAAGGAGAAACTTCCCCACAGTTAGAACAATTAACCAGTGGAACAACCTGCCTCCAGAAGCGGTGAATGCTCCAACACTGGAAGTTTTTAAGAAGAGACTGGACAGCCATTTGCCTGAAATTGTATAGGCAGTGCTTTTTTTGTAAAAGAAAAAGGTGCCGGAACTCACACATGTCACACAACCCGCCTTGCCTACCCTACAAGGTTCCATCCAAAAAAAGGTGCCGGAACTCCGTTCTGAGCGTTTTATGAGAAAAAAAGCCCTGGGTATAGGGTTTCCTGGTTGAGTAGGGGGTTGGACTAGATGACCTCCAAGGTCCCTTCCAGCTCTATTCTGATTGGGGAAAAAAACTTTAGTTTGGTTGTTCTGGATTCTTAAAAAACAATCCAGTAAAATGGTTGTGCTTTCCCCCTCCCCTGCAGTAATAAGAAAATATTTGACCTGAAGGAAAGATTTGGCATGTTACAATGATGTCTACAAATAGTTTAAATGTCCTTTCATTTTTGACGAATAGTACAATCTGTCTGTCTGTTTGATTACTGTACAGTAGGAAAAGTACAGTGGCAATATTTCAGTATTGTTTCTGGCCAGCTCTGTTTCTCAAGAGTCACTTGTTATTTTTTTAATCAGATGATACTGTATGTAAAGTGTCACACTTGCAAATAAGTTTAAACGGCATTCTAGATTTAAGGATGGGGCTGCTAGGATCCTTTTTTTTTATAGTTGCAATCTCCTTTTTTAGAATTTGCACCAAAAAAATGGGACACTGGAGGTAAAGGATTCACGGGCAGGCATGATTCGTGTATATAAATTCCATCATACCGTTTTGTGATTCATTTTAGAGCTAATATTGGTGTGTTGAAAGAATTGCCCAAATCAAAAAACAGATTTTATTTTCCTGGGCTCCAAGATCACTGCAGATGGAGACTGCAGCCAAGAAATTAAAAGACGCTTGCTCCTCGGGAGGAAAGCCATGGCAAATCTAGACAGCCCACTAAAAAGCAGAGATATCACCCTGCCAACAAAAGTGTGTATAGTCAAGGCTATGGTCTTCCCACTTGCAATGTATGGCTGTGAAAGTTGGACCATAAGGAAGGCCGAGCACCAAAGAATCGAGGCCTTTGAACTATGGTGCTGGAGAAGACTCCTGCGAGTCCCTTGGACTGCAAGGCGATCAAACCAGTCAGTCCTAGAGGAGATCAACCCTGACTGCTCTTTAGAAGGCCAGATCCTGAAGTTGAAAGTCAAATACTTTGGCCACCTAATGAGAAGGAAGGACTCACTGGAGAAGAGCCTCATGCTGGGAAAGATGGAGGGCAAGAGAAGAAGGGGACGACAGAGAATGAGGTGGCTGGATGGAGTCACTGAAGCAGGAGGCATGATCCTAAAAGGACTCCGGAAGATGGTAGAGGACAGGAAGGCCTGGAGGAACGTTGTCCATAGGGTTGCGATGGGTCGGACACAACTTTGCAACTAAGAACAACAATGCAGGAGGAAGAATAGAACTCCTCCCTTTAAACAGAGATTGGATAGTCCTTTGTCAGAGATACTTTAGGATAAATGCTTCTCAACCTTGGCAACTTTAAAATGTCAGACTTCAACTCCCAGAATTCCCCCAGCCCAATCTGATCCTCTTTTTTCAGAGACCTTTCTAATTTTAAGCAAGAGACTTCTCAGTATTCAATAAAAACGGAGGTTCTCTTATTATGTACACGTGAGTTGAAGTTAATTTGTACGCTTGAAGTGATGTCCCACCTTGAGTTCAGACCAGATCACCTTCTAATCTAAGTCATCCATCTTTAAGACTTGTGGACTTCAACTCCCAGAATTCCACAGCCAGCCACGAATTGAAGTCCATAAATCGTAAAGTTGTCAAGGTTGGCCCTCCCTGTCCTAAATCAATCTAATTCTCGGGGGGGGGGGAAGGGGGGAGGAAATGATTTCCATTCATAGAAGGCCAGATAATAAACAATTTAATCTTTTAAAGAAGAGATTGGACAGCCACCTGTCTGAAATGGTATGGGGTCTCCTGCTTGAGCAGGGGGATGGACTAGAAGACCTCCAAGGTCCCTTCCAACTCTGTTATTTTGTTATTCTTTATTCTGGCCCAATTCTTATGCCTC
The DNA here is from genome assembly GCF_964194415.1 of Vipera berus. NCBI lineage: Eukaryota > Metazoa > Chordata > Lepidosauria > Squamata > Viperidae > Vipera > Vipera berus. The sequence goes on along the minus strand of NC_138206.1, from coordinate 121,433,069 downwards.
AAGTGAGGTTGAGAGCAGTCTGATTTAAGCAGATCTTACCGAATTGGCAGCTATAGGAAACCAGTCTGGGCTGAGATTCTCCAAATAGTATGTAAGGCCAAAGATGCTGAATTGGCCACGCCTCATTAGTTTGTTAAGTACCTCAAATTTGGAAACTTATGGATTAGCGGGAGATTAGTTTATGTTCAGTCTGATGTAGGAGTCAGCCAAATTGCCGTACTTGAATTTAAGATGATAATGTGTCTATTAGAGGTCTGTGGAACTAAACGTAGGGCTTTTTGGTTTTTTTAATAATAATAATAATAAAATTACCTCAGAATAAATAAGCCGAGTCACCTGGACCTCATTCGAATCAGGTGTCATCCAAAATACACAGTGTAATTTAAAACCATCCCTTCCACCTTTGTGTTGATGAAAGTAATTAATGAAGGCGTAATTTACTTGTGTTTATGGTTAGACGGAAATGTTTGACTTGACTCAAACTCAAATAGCCTGTGCCAGAAAGCAGTGTTTCGTGTCACAAGTTGACCACCTTCCTTTCTCCTCCTTCCCAGTATAGAAAAATTATCTTAATTTAACAGGTAATCTCGCCGTTAACATTTTTTTAGGGTTTCCTGCTTGAGTAGGGGGTTGGACTAGATGACCTCCAAGGTCCCTTCCAACTCTGTTATTGTGTTTTAATGAGCTGGTGGATTGTGGATTATTCTTAGATTGTGGATTGGGAAGTTCTTGTTTTTGCGGGAGTGGGTGGGAAGATAGAATGATAATGTTTGGCTGTTATTTATTTATTTAGAAAACTTATATGGCTGCCCAAATCATCTTGACTCCAGGAGGCTTACAAAGATAAAACTCCAGCACAAAACTCAATAATATGGAACCCAACCTATTCTCCAAATCACCAGAAGGCAGAAGAAGAAGCAACGGATGGACACTAACCATGGAGAGAAGCAACCGGGAACAAAGGAGAAACTTCCTGACAGTGAGGACAATCAATGGAACGACTTGCCTCCAGAAGTTGCGAGTGCTCCATCACTGGAGGCTTGTAAGAAGAGACTGGACAGCCATTTGTCTGAAATAGTATAAGAGTCTCCTGCTTGAGCAGGGGGTTGGACTAGATGACCTCCAAGGACTCTTCCAAATTTGTTATTCTGAACCTTCTGGTACATAATCTGGAGTTTCTCCTGGACTCAACATTTCTGCTCGAGGAGCAGAGATGGCAGTCGTGGCCTTAGCACAATTGCGCTCATTCCTGGACCAACAGTCCTTGCTCACAATGACCCACAGCCGAGTCACCTCCCATCTTGACTATTGCAACACGCTCTACATGGGGTTGCCCTTGGAAAAAAAAATCTGGAAGATTCAGCGGGTTCAAAATTCAGTGGTCTCTGTTTTTGTTTTTTTTTTTGCAAGTCGGTCTTTTGGGTACAAATTACGCAATATATACGTATCAACATTTATGATGTAAAGACATTCACAGAGAGAACAATGTAGATCCGAAAGGGATATGAACAGATTTTTTTTATCATATGAACCCATTTCAGGAACTGAAATTAGCGTGGCTGTGTCTAACAAGAGAAAAACGAAGCCCTGATCCATTTAGTGAAAATCCCTCCTCCCCGATCGTCGTCATCATCATCGTCATCATCATCAAGTTTCTGCTCAGGCAGGAAACCCTATTCCATTTCAGAGAAATGGCTGTCCAGTCTCTTCTTAAAAACTTCCAGCGTTGGAGCATTCACAGCTTCTGGAGGCAGGTAGTTCCACTGGTTAATTGTTCTGTCAGGAAGTCTCTCCTCAGTTCTAGGTTGCTTCTCTCCTTGATTAGTTTCCATCCGTTGCTTCTTGTCCTGCCTTCGGGTGCTTTGGAGAATAGCTTGACTGCCTCTTCTTTGGGGCAGCCCCTGAGATATTGGAAGACTGCTCTCATGTCCCCCTTCGTCCTTCTCTTCATTAAACCAGACATTCCCAATTCTAGCAACCCTTTCTTATATGCTTGAGCCTCCAGTCCCTTAATCTTTTTTGTTGCTCTTCTCTGCAGTCTTTCTAGAGTCTCGACATCTTTTTTACATCGTAGTGACCAAAACTGGATGCCGTATTCCAAGTGTGGCCTTACCAAGGCCTTGTAAAGTGGTATTAACCCATCACGTGATCTTGATTCTATCCCTCTGTTAATGCAGCCTAGCACTGTGTTGGCTTTTTTGGCAGCTGCAGCACACGGCTGGCTCATGTTTAAGTGATTGTCTACTAGGACTCCGAGATCCCAAATTATTTATGTAGTACTACTCTGAGTCTTTTTAAAAAAACCATACTGTGATTTTTTCTTTTCCAAATCAAAGGCGGTTTTAAATTGATCACCTTTTCCTCGGTCTGTCTAATCTCACAGGACAGAAATGAATATTAAAATAGGGTTCAGGTAATCCATATTTCTGAGCCGAGCTTCTTTGTGGAACATTGATAAAAGAAAATATAGTATCTTCTCAGTAACCGAATTAGAGATTTTTTCCCAGAGTTGGTTTAGTTTATACTGTGGGAACCGTTATTAACAAGAAGACCCGTCGTATTTATGGATCTTAACTTGCCAGCTCCACAATAAACAATTATATAACTTGGATGTTTTTTAGAATTATTTTCCTTTTGTCACTTTCAAACCAGCTGGGGGTCATAGGGAAAAAAAAATTGTGTGTAAATCCTGGCCATTGTGTTCTTTTGACCGATGGATAATGTTGTCTGAAGCTTTGTGAGAAGAGATAACATCAGTCAGTTTGTGATCTTAACAAATATACAAATTTAATAAATACAAATTTAATACACCGCCCTGAGTCCTTTGGGAGAAGGGCGGTATACAAATTTAATAAATAAATACAAATACAAATCTTGGATGGTGAAAGAGTTACTTGAACAGAAAATTGTAAATGGGATCACATATTGTATCTACCCCTCTATAGTGGGATTTTGTGTTTGAATTCCTAAAGAGGATCGAAATGAATTTGTTCTTGTTTTGTTTACACAAAAGAGTGTAAATAATAAAAACGATGCCACTCACCACAGTTAAACGTCGCTTTAAATGGAAACGCTCAGTCCGATTGTACATTATTTTAAAAGCCTTGGCTGAATGGAAAGGTCTTCACTGGGCGCTAAAAGCGCCCTATAGAAAGAAACAGGCCAACCCGTATAGAATAAATCCTTTTTTTCCCCCCCACGGACCCTGAAAAAGCATCCTCAGATTCAACTTAAGTGGTTTTAAAACTCTATAGGGCTTTAAATGGAAGGGGGAGAGAAACTTCAAACAGGGTTTGAATGTTGAGTGTTTATTTATTTAAGCACATAGAGGCTGTTCGATTCCTGATGACCTTGGGTGTGGTTTACATTGTAAAATAAAAGGCAATAAAAATAGGCAGTAAATCAAAACCAATCCTGCTCATGTGTAAGGATACGCATCTCAAAAATGCCTATGCAGATTCTCAGCTGTCCAGATCGTGGTTGTCCCAAAAGTGCTTTTTCGTGAGGCCATTTGGAATTTCTTGTTTTTCCTTTGAAGACGTTTCGCTTCCCATCCAAGAAGCTTCTTCAGCTCTGACTGGAGTGAATTCTGACCATTTTTCACATTTATGAGCATTGCACCATCCCAATGGTCACATGATCAGAATCCATTCAGAGCTTGTTCACAGAGATAGTTTGAGAGAGGGGTCGAAGAGGCTGTCTAGGTCAAAACTGAACAGCCCTCTCTCAACAGAGAGGGAGGGACACGACACCACCCATATCCCGTCTACAACACGGTCCTTTCAGCAGTTCCAAAAAGGCTCCACACCCATTTGCACCACTCAGGTGTTCCTGAGGACACAGATAAACCTCCAAGTGGCCTTAACGACTCTCAGAAAGAATACTAACGACCAGATGACTGCAAAGAATATAAATCCTTCCATTCACCACCATTCAGTCAGAGCTGAGAAGCCTCTTGGATGAGAAGCGAGACGTCTTTGAAGAGAAACAAGAAAGTCCGGTTGCCTTGTGAAAAGGCACCTTGGGGACAACCTGGATGACTGAGAATCTCCAAAGACATTCAGGTCTCATGTACCTAAACCATTCTTGGAGCTGAGGAATTGGTCTGACCACCGGGTGACGGGCAGATCCTTCCCTGTGGAATTGTAAAAGAGGTGAGCATTGATGTGACTTCTATGGGAAGAATCCAGAGAAAGAAATATTTTGGGAAATATTAAAAAGGCAGAACATGATATTTCCCCAAAGGACCTTAAAGGCAGAAACCCAAGTCTCCCTGCCCCAAACAGAAACCAGGTCTGCAGAAATGCAGATGTGATAATTTTGTCAGAGAGATTGGAGCCAGGAAGCTGATGGGATTAGAAAGACAAAGATCCCTAGAATCAACAATCCCTCACACCAAAAAATTCAACAGTCATCAGCCACAACCCCAGGGAAGCCAGATATGACCTTTGGGACATAATAGGATTAACCCACCACCATCAGAATACCAGAAAGGCACACTCGGACTCAGGTCAAAGTTCATGCCACAGGAACAACTCCAAACAAAAGCCCAAGAAGGTATAAAAACCCAGTCCCTACTACATGTGGTCAGTTTTTTTTCCAGAGCCATCTTTCTGTCTGGCTCTCCGCTTCAATAAACCGCAACCTTCTTTCTAAAGCAGTCTCCAATTTTGTTTATTCCCGGCTTGGACTGGACCCTGATGAAGATTTTTTTCTTTCAACGCTTCCATCCCAATCAAGCGGTTTGCCAGAGGAGGTCTTGAAAAGCTTTTGTCTTTAAGTTCCCTGGGATTTCCTATTTTCCTTCGCCATCCTTCGTATTTTGAAAATATTGGGCTAATTCTGAATTGCTCACGTCACCTCCTTGAGCTAATGACTCAGCTGGAATTGGTGCCCAGATCAGATTATTCAGCTTCTTTATTGAGCAGAGTATTTTGATGATACTTGTCAAGCCGAGTGATTTTTTTCCCCCCTTCAGCACATAAAGCTTTTATTGATTCCACCTTTCCCCAGGGGTTCCCTCCTCTCCCCCCCACCCCAAAGCTTGGGCTTAGCTCACCCAACGTGATTTATTAAGAAACAGCATGATTTGGTCAGAAAGATTTATGGAGAGATAAACTGATAGCAAATGACATCTATTTCAAGTAGTACAAGGATGGTTTTGTTGTACCACAGTGTTTTGCCTGGGGCCTTTAAGCTTTTTGCGAACTCTTCAGATGGCTATCTCTCGGCGCACTCATTTATTATAAATGGGGGTATTTGTTTCCCACTTAGAATTCGGGTGGGAATTTAAAATATGCAACCAGTTGCCATGTTTGGGACAGGAAGTGGGGATTTTAGCTTGATCCTTTTCAAAGTATTTTCAGACGATTTACAGTAAGAATGGAAAGGCCCTTTGGAGACAGTTTTAGGAATAATAACAAGATAATAGAACAACAGCATTGGAAGGGACTTGGAGTTCTTCTAGTCCAACCCCGCGTTTAAGTAGGAGACCCTATACCAGGGGTAGGCAACCTCGGCTCTTTTATGACTCATGGACTTCAACTCCCAGAATTCCTGAGTCAGCTATGCTGTGCTGACTCAGGAATTCTGGGAATTGAAGTCCATGAGTCATAAGCCTTCCATCCTTCCGAGGTAGGTAAAATGAGGACCCAGATTGTTGGGGGCAATTAAGCTGACTTTGTAAAAATGCCGCTGGGGGTGTGTGTGAAAGCCCTAATAAGCAGGCATATACATAGAATGAAGGCTACTGCTAAGCTTGTAAGCCGCCCTGAGTCTTCGGAGAAGGGCGGGATATAAATGGAATTAAAATAAATAAATAAAAGAGCCGAGGTTGCCTACCCCTGCCCTATACCATTTCAGACAAATGGTTGTGCAATCTCTTCTTAAAAACCTCCAGCCACAACCTCTGGAGGCAACTTCTGTTCCTTCCACTGGTTAATTGTGCTAACAGTCAGGAAGTTTCTCCTTAATTCCAGGTTGTTTCTCTCCTTGATCAATTTCCATCCATGGCTTCTTCTTCTGGCTTCAGATGCTAACAAATCATTTACTATGATCCCAGTTATATTAAATCTTGCTGCTTTTTGAACGCAATGTGCGTTGCCTATGAACCTTGCCCCCCCTTCCCCCCCGTTTGTAGGAATGGAACCCACTGTAACTATTTGAAATAAACATAAAATTAACAAATAGATTAATAACACCACAGTCCTATGAATTTTCTCTCTAAGGAGTGAAGATTATATCCAGTGCTTTGAACATTTGAAACTCTTACCTAAGTGAGCATTATAGCCCATTTCCCATTCGCACGCTCCAACCAGTGAACGAATTAAATGCTGCATGAAGTGGTCGGGCCAAATCAATACCAGATTATTGTGGTAGAGAGGAAAAAAAACCCCCCAATATTAGTGAAAAATTGATATTCTGCATGATGTATGGAAGCTCGGGGTCTTCCTTTTAAAAGCACGGATGCCCCGTCTGGTTTGATTTATGCCCTGTTGGTATGTTTGTGTTGCATCTGTGAAAGGGTAGAAAAACAAATAATTTATTATAGCACCGGAATGTAATAAGGGTCTGGTACAATGAGAGAAGACATAGAGCTCCATATATAATACAGGGAAAATTCTTCTTGGTATGTAAGTATGTAGCTACCCTGATTCAAGCACAATAACTCAGCTCAAGAAAAGACTGCTAACTTTATTATGCTTAATATAAGGAACGGTTGCTGGAATTGTCTATGTCTAATTTAATGAAGAGAAGGACGAGGGAGTGACATGATAGCAGCCCCAAAGAAGAGGGGATCCACCTACTCTCCAAAGCTCCCGAAGGCAGGACAAGAAGCAACGGATGGAAACTAATCAAGGAGAGAAACAACCTGGAACTAAGGAGAAACTTCCTGACAGTGAGGACAGTTCATCAGTGGAACAACCTGCCTCCAGAAGCTGTGATGATGATCTTAACTGGGGCTTATTTTTGGGGTGGGGCTTATATTATGAGTCTCCTGAAAAATCATGCTAGGGTTCATGAAAGGTCTGCAAGAAAACCACCAAGCTCAGAGAGCACCAAGGACTCCACAATTCTCCTCCTTCCCCTCCTCCCCCTCCTCCTCCTCCCCCCTCCCCCCTCCTCCTCTTCCTCCTCTTCCTCCTCCTCCCCTCTGCACAAATCCCACTCCCTTCTAGCACTGATGACATTACAAGTTGGGTCATGAACCGTCTGTAAGAAAACCACCAAGCTCCGAGAGGACCAAGGACTCCACAGTCCTCCTCCTCCTCCTCCTCCTCCTCCTCCTCCTCCTCCTCCTCCCTTCCGCACAAATCTCACTCCCTTGTAGCACTGATGACATTACCAACTTGGGTCATGAACCGTCTGTAAGAAAACCACCAAGCTCCGAGAGGACCAAGGACTCCACAGTCCTCCTCCTCCTCCTCCCCCCTCCTCCTCTTTCTCCTCCTCCTCCTCCCCTCCGCACAAATCCCACTCCCTTCTAGCACTGATGACATTACCAACTTGGGTCATGAACCGTCTGTAAGAAAACCACCAAGCTCCCAGAGCACCAAGGACCTCACATTCAACGCTGACTTACAAATATTCTCTTATATCGACTGTAGATTGGTCAGGCAAGTTAGTCCAGCTGCATTCACTGGCCTAAAAAGTTAGTAGGCTTGATAGCAGAGAATTAGTGCCAGACTAATAAAAGGCGAGCCAGGTGGCATTTTGCAGTTTTTGGCTTCCAACAGCAATTCAGTGTCAACTTCACTAAACAAGTCAACAAAGGGAGAAAAGAGGATAAAAAAAGGCAATGTGGTGGATTTAAATCACCTGGTTGCTGTTACCTTCTTAACCGTTCACCTTGCAGAACCTTTTTTTGGACAAAGTGAAGGCGTGAAGTTGCACGGACAGCCCTCGACTTACGATCACATTTGAGCCCAGAATTTCTGCTGCTAAGCGAGACGTCTGTTAGGCTAGTGTTTGCCCCATTTTACAATCTTTCTTGCCACAAGTGAATCGCTGCGGGTGTTAAGTTAGCAACCCGGTTGTTAAGTAGAATCCAACTCCATCCATTGGCTTTGCTTCTCAGAAGGTCGCAAAAGTGGATCACACGCCCCCCCCCAAGGACAATGCGACCGTTGTAAATGTGAGTCAGTTGCCAAGCATGTGAATCCTAATCACCTGACCCTGGGGACAGTGCAACAGTCATAAGGGTGAAAAATTGTCCAGCAACCGTTCTTGATATGTTTTAGCCTCCAGTCCCCTAATCATCTTTGTTGCTCTTCTCTGCACTCTTTCTAGAGTCTCAGCACTTCTTTATATTGTGGCAACTTGCATCCTCCTAATGGAAGAAAAAGTGGAAATCATTTTTGAGTCTGGGAGGTAAGATATATTTTCCCCCCTGGGTCCCCTTTGGCTTTTCCCATCTCCCTCGCTGGAAAGCAACGGCTCCATTAGCAATTAGGCAGAATGCAGACTAATTAGGAGAAGCAATCGCTAATTTTAGTAATGAGCTAGAATGTATATCTGGTGGAAAAATGAAGTTCTCGAATGTAAGTAGCACAAGAAGAACTTGGAGATACGATTAAACCAGTCTCTGAACGAAGGCCAGAGTTACAAATTTTTTTAAAAAAATCCCATTTATATCCCGCCCTTCTCTGAAGACTCAGGGTGGCTTACAATGTAAAGCACAAACCAATGTGCTTAGCAGTAGCCTTCATTCTATGTATATGCCTGCTTACTAGGGCTTTCACACACACCCCAAGCGGCATTATTACAAAGTCAGCTTATTGCCCCCAACAATCTGGGTCCTCATTTTACCTACCTCGGAAGGATGGAAGGCTGAGTCAACCTTGAGCCTGGTGGGACTCGAACCTGCACTAATTGCAGGCAGCTGGTGTTACTTAAGGAGGCATTAGCCCACCGCTCCACCAAGGCTCCACCAAGGCACAAATGTCCCTTTGTCTACTCCGGAGGGCCGTAATCATAAAGAAATGCTCCTATATAGTTATCAAAATCACCAACTTAGAGAAACATGGGAAGGGAAAAAACAGCTTTCCTACTGCCTTTACCATTTTGTGAGGAGAACTGCTTTGCAGAGGAAGAGGAAGAGACGGTAGTCCTCGGCTTATGAAGAGTTCATTTAGTGACCATCTGAAGTTACGCTAGCACCGAAACAAGTCGCTTACGACCGTTTTTCACCCTGACGGCCATTGCAGCATCATCCCCCTGGTCAGGTGATCAAAATTTGGACGCTTGGCAACTGACTCGTGTTTATGACGGTCGCTGCATCCTGGGGGGTGGTGGTGTCACATGATCCCCTTTTGTGGCCTTCTGACAAGCCAATTCCATGGGGGAAGCCAGAGTGGCTTAACAACCGTGTTCCTAACTTAACAACTGTGGCAAGAAAGGTCCTAAAATGGAGCAAGAGTCACTTAATAAATGTCTCACTTAGCAACAGGAATGTGGGGCTCAATTGTAGCCGTAAGTAGAAGACTATCTGTAATTGGGGTGCTTGGTTGGCTTGTGAATGTGTCTGTGTGTCTTTCTATCTCTCTACCTATTTATTTACCTATCTACCTACATCTCTCTCTCTCCATCCATCCACCCACCCACCCACCCATCTATCTATCCATCCATCTATGCATCCATCCATCCATCCGTCTATCCATTCATTTATCCATCTACATCTATATATCTATCCATCTATGCATCCATCCATCCATCCATCCATCCATCCATTCATCTATCCATCTATCTATCTACCCATCCATCTATGCATCCATCCATCCATCCATCCATCCATCCATCCATCCATCCATCCATCCATCCATCCCTATCTGTCTGTCTGTCTGTCTATCATCCCTTACTTTTATTAACATTAAAGCACTGTTGGAGACCCAATTATCTGCCTAGGATGTTGTATTTACTAGAATTTTGCAAAGATTCAAGAGTTTGTTATGCAACTGTGCATGTTCAGGAAAAAAAAAACACCCTCATCTGACTTGAATGACAATTGAACAATAATTATAAGGTCTGCTTGTAGAACTGATGATTTTAATTTGAACCTGGGTGATCCACACACCTTTGGCATCCACTCTGTTGTGCTGGGATTGAAGACCCCTTAGGAGGATTAAGATTAGAGTCTGACTGAAGCTCAAAACTTTGCTTTGAACGTGTACTTGGCAAATGGCTTTTATTAACTACTCGGCGGGCTTGCTTTTCCTCTGTTATGAAAAGCAGCAACAAAAGTTTATTTTAGGTCTGGGCTGTGCTTCAGATTCAATCTGTTAAGGATGCTTCGCAGCATGTGGGATGCAAAGATAGCACCTGCCTGCACACATTTTAGAACAACCTGACTTCTTTGTGAGATCGCACAGCTGACCCCTACAGCTGTCAGAAAAGATGCCACACATTGAAGTAAAACTCAGTGTGGGAGTACTTGAGTAGGACTATGTATTTGGACTGCAAGGTTAGGGATTACCTGTAGATGGTGATAGGGAGTAGTAGGAACATCAACATCTGTGCTCCCATCTAGTGGACAAATAGATTTGTGCAACCCATTTATAAAAAAAAAAAACAACGAATTTTAAGCGGAGCAAGCAGTGGTCATGTGAGAAATTGGAAAGTGATAAATGTGAGATGGGGATGGAAAGAAAGATTGACTCAGTGGGACCCCCGGTCCACTCTGAGATTGATTGTTGTCTTGCAGATGGTTCATTGTCCAACTAGGACTAGGTAATGTCATCAGTGCTAAAAGGGAGTGGGGGGGGAGGAGGAGGAGGAGGAGGAGGAGGAGGAGGAAGGAAGGAAGGAAGGAGAAGGAGAAGGAGAAGAGAAGAAAAAAGGAGGAAGGAAGGTAGGAGAAGAGAAAAAATGAAGAGGAGGAAGGAAGGAGAAGGAGTAGAAAGGAGAAGAGAAGAAATGAAGGAAGGAAAGAGGAGAAGAGGAGAAGAAAGAAGGAGGAAGGAAGGTGAAGGAGAAGAAAAGAGAAGAGAAGAAAGGAAGGAAGGAAAGAGGAGAAGAGGAGAAGAAAGAAGGAGGATGAGGAGGAAGGAAGGAAGGAAGGAAGGAAGGAAGGAAATAAGGAAGGAAGGAGAAGGAGAAGGACAAGAAAGGAGGAAGAGGAGGAGGGTTGTGGGGTCCATGTACTGAGCTTGGTTATTTTGTTGCAGACATTTCATTACCCAACTAGGCAACATCATCAGTGCTAGAGGGGAGTGTGGCTTGCTCTCTGTTACATATCTCAGTGCTGATGGGAGTGTTATATACAAGGGCAAGCCATTATATGCATAACAGAGAGCAAACCCCACACTCCCTCCTAGCACTGATGACGTTAGCTAGCTGGGTAATGAAACGTCTTCAAGAAAGCAGCCAAGCTCAGAGACCACCAGGGACGGACCCCCCCCAGTTCAATCCCGCGCTACAAATGCTTCGTTCTGTTGGTCAGAGCTTCTCTGTTGTGCATTCCCTTGTAAGAGTCTGTTGCATTTTCCTCATGGTGTAACGGCAGGAGGACAAGTCCAAGAAATATTTAGAATTCTGGGAAGCTACTTTATTACGGAATAGCCTTTCTACGTAAATGCTATCTTTCGGATTTATTATTACTCTTGTATTTTTTTTTTTAGTCTGGGATTTGGGACATCGGGGTTTGGATTCACCCAAATTCATAATAAACCTTTAAATTTCATGTGAGATGGCCTCACAAGGCCACTGGTTCGTTGAGGCGCTTCCAAGAAAAAGGCAGCACGCAGGGATGCAATCAGGTGAAAGCTTTATTTAAATATAAAGCAAAGAAAAAGAGTTCCGTGGCACGGAGGCATCCATGCCTGGATTGACCCCATGGATCAATCCCAGAGGGAGCTAGAACAAGAGCTGAAGAGCAGCCCCTGTGCAGGGGTTTTTATGGGGGTCCCCGGCCCCTCCCTTACCAATGAGAGTGAGGGGGCCGGAGGGCCATTAACTCTCTCCAATGGGGCTGCAGGGGCCAGAGGCTCCTGACCCACCAGTGGGAGCAAAGGTGCCTCTTTGCTCCCATCTGGTGACCTTTTAAGGAACTGCCATGGCTGGCACAAAAACATCTAACATTTCAAACTTCACATGTCCTCTTGGAAAGCTGGTCTGGAATTGGAGATTGTTCCTCCTCTCATAAATTTTTGTCAAGGTTGTCATGATTAATTGATCTACTATTATTTTTAATATTCATGTTGATATGTTTGTAACTATATGTGTATACATGCACACACATATATAGTAACGTGACTTTTTAAATTGAATAAATAAAAACAAACATTCTGGTCCATGTATGGTAATTATATATTTAATAAAGGCCAAAAAAAGTGATTATTATTATTACTATTAAAAAACCTTAGTTTTCAAAAAGATAGCCAGGGAATTAAATGATAACTGACGGAAAGAATCATTAGGTGATGGAATTTGCCGAGATGGCTAAATTGATTTCTTTGATTAGGGAAAAGATAATATTTACTTTTATTGCTGACTGGAAACCCCTTATGGACTTTTTACAGAAAAAATAAATAAATTCATGATTCTGAGGATTAGATAGGATGGAATATAGAAAGAACAGAGTTTTGTTTTAACTATAGAGTTACATTTACAAATGTATTTTTAACTATTGTAAAGGAAATCAGTAACTACTTTGCATTCAATTATTTTCTTTCTCTTTTTTCTTACATTATGTTAGCTTGCATCTTCTTTTTTTAAAAAAAATCTTTAGTAAAATTATGTATTTTAAAAATGAATGACTCATTAGGCTAATAAGGATAAGTAAAGCAGTTGATGAGGGACGCGGTGGCTCAGTGGGTTAGGACACTGAGCTTGTCGATCAGAACGTCGGCAGTTTGGCGGGTCGAATCCCGAGTGCCGTGTAACAGAGTGAGCGCCTGTTACTCGTCCCAGCTTCTGCCAACCTAGCAGTTCGAAAGCACGTAAAAATGCAAGTAGAAAAATAGGGACCACTCCGGTGGGAAGGTAACAGTGTTCCGTGCGCCTTTGGCATCTAGTCATGCCGGCCACATGACCACGGAGACGTCCTCGGACAAGCGCTGGCTCTTTGGCTTTGAAACGGAGATGAGCACCGGCCCCTAGAGTCGGAAACGACTAGCACGCATGTGCAGGGGAACCTTTACCTTTACCTTTAAAGCAGTTGATAATACTGCCTGTGTAATAAAATACTAAACTATTTTAATGAAACACCAAGAATCTTGTAGCTGAACAACAGCAAACTCCATGCAATCACAATATTGCTTTGCATTTTGCAATTATTTCACCCCCAAAGATGTGATTATCATATAATAAGTGAATATCATACAAATATTCAGACAATATTTCTGACATTAATGCATGTAAAAAACAAACAAACTGCACATGCATTCACACCCTGCATTTATTTGCTTATTTGTACAAAAGCTTTACACACCAACTCTGTGGGGAACTACAATACAGCACAAATAAAAATTGACATAAGCAGGGTTGTCCCAAAGAATCTGAGTGAGAATCTCCATAGACATTTAACCAGGATTGTATTACCAGAAACTATAAAGATAACCTAGTTCCATAATCCTCACCAAAAGCTCAACAGAACAGGGTTTCCTGCCTTAGGAAAAGGAAGGACCTTGTTCCCCAATGTTGGTGAGACCCATCAACCAAGGACATCAACCAAGGACATCTACATAGAACACAGAATAATAGGGTTGGAAGGGACCTTGATGGGTTCTAGACCAACTCTTTAACCAACTATCCCTCTGGGGCGGGGGTGGGTGGGTTGTTGACCTCTTAAATATGAATTGGAGAGATGCTTCTTAGCTTGGAAGCCTTCCCTTACAATGGGATGCTGTGTGTTAAATCAATATTATTAACATTGCATCCAGTTTTGGTCACCACGATGTAAGAAAGATGTTGAGACTCTAGAAAGAGTGCAGAGAAGAGCAACAAAGATGATTAGGGGATTGGAGGCTAAAACATATAAGGAACGGTGGTTGGGATTGGGGATGTCTAGTTTAATGAGAAGGATGACTAGGGGGTGACATGATAGCAGTATCCCAATGTCTCAAGGGTTGCCAAAAAGAAGAGGGAGTCAATCTGTTTTTCCAAAGCCCCTGAAGGCAGGACAAGAAGCAACAGATGGAAACTCATCAAAGAGAGAAGCAACCTGGAACTAAGGAGAAACTTCCTGACAGAACAATTAATCAGTGGAACAGAAGTTGCCTCCAGAAGTTGTGGGTATTCCAACACTGGAAGTTTTTAAGAAGAGACTGGGCAACCATTTGTCTGAAATGGAATAGGGTTTCCTACCTGAGCAGGGGGTTGGACTAGAAGACCTCCAAGGTCCCTTCCAACTCTATTTTAGACTAAAACACTATATAGATTTAATGTACTGACTGATATTTATAGTGCCAAGCACTCTAAGATATAATTACCAGGTTTAAATTAAAAGTATAGGAAATATGCATCTATGAACACGGGTAATATGTGCAATATATGTTTGGGGGGGAAAAAGATCCCCATTTTCTCACCATCAGATCTTCTTGGAATCCAGTCTCACTTGAACACACTGTGTGAAAATAGTTTCTGTAAAAGGGAAGGGACCACACAGCATGGAGTTTGCTACGAGTCATCAAAGAGCTAATTCCCAGCCTGTTATTTTAGGATTTCATTTGTGTATTTTATTCAGTTCATTAAAATATTTTAAAACCGATCCCGGCAGCCCCTGGGAGGGTTTGCAAAAGGCAGAGCCCCCCCCGCAAAATAAAATAAAATAAAATATTCTCATCAAAAATGAATTGCAGCAATTCAGTAAGAAACCTTTCCCCACAATAGGTCAAGTGCATTTTACATTGTCTGAAACACCACCACCAAGAAAACACACAAAGCTTTTGGTCCTGCGGTGAAGACGCTGGAAGGATCCCCCTGTCTTTTTTTTGTGCCATCCAAACGAGGGAATCTTAGGTTTAATGTGCTCCAGAATTCTACTTTCAAATGTTGGTTTATAGCTTGACACTGAGGCTTGGTTGAAATGCCCAATCGAGAATCGCTCAGCAGAAAAGCCTGCCGGGTTTTTAAGAGGCTGCTTTGCGGCATAAATGTTGATTTATGCTACAGTTTACGCACATCTCAATAAAATGATGTCATTGAATTTGGAGGGCTGTAGACACTCTTCTGCTGGAGGCATGATGGGATAAATCAAGGTAAGACAAGTAGCCAGGTTGGGAATCTACCATGTGGACAATTGTATCTCCCCAAGATCATTCTTCAACTATAATCTCCAAGATTGTAGGCAAAACTACACATTCAGCAGTCTGTTATTCCCCTTCCTTCCTTCCTTCCTTCCTTCCTTCCTTCCTTCCTTCCTTCCTTCCTTCCTTCCTTCCTTCCTTCCTTCCTTCCTTCCTTTTTAAAATAAAGATGGGTTCCTCAAGGAGAAGAGTATGAGCTTCAAAAGTGTAGACTCAGTTTCCTGGTATTTTGATGGTCTCAAGAGTTGCTTCTCTTAGAAGCTCGAGTTACAAGGAAATCAATAAATAAACCATGCCGGATGATTTACGGTTGGGATATGACACCGGAGAAATTGTCTAGGGTGTATAAAGGCACTTCAAGCCTGTGTTGGAAATACAAGCGACAAGAAGGCAGGCTTGGTCACGCTGTGATGGTCACGTAAAAAAGCTGGGAAATTTTGGGCCGATAGACGTACATTGATTCGGAAGCTTTTCAAGATTAAAGGACCATTGAAGCCAGATGTCTTTCTCTTGGGACGGAGGGATAAACGGTTGGAAAAAAGAGTCGTAGGACTTTGTGTTTGTACATGATAACCCCAACGAGATTATTGTATGCCCAAGTAGGGAAAGATTTGGCACCATGGAGGAATGGTTGGTGAAGATGGTGGAACCTGCTGAGCTGGCCAAATGGACTTGTTGGACTAGAGAAAAATGATATATACATTTATTGAACTTATGATTTATGGTTTTGATGATTAGCCAGGACAGATTATGGAAGGAAGAGAGTCACGCTGTAAGTTTAAAGACAGAGGTACTTATAACTACGGCAAAAGCTTCTAATCCTTCCTTCCTTCCTTCCTTCCTTCTTGCCAACCCTTCCTTTCTTCTTTCTTTCTTTCTTTCTTTCTTTCTTTCTTTCTTTCTTTCTTTCTTTCTTTCTTTCTTTCCTTCCTTCCTTCCTTCCTTCCTTCCTTCCTTCCTTCCTTCCTTCCTTCCTTCCTTCCTTCCTTCCTTCTTTCTTTCTTTCTTTCTTTCTTTCTCTCTTTCTTTCTTTCTTTCTTTTTTTCTTTTCTTCTTTCCTTTCTTTTTTCTGTTCTTTCCTTCCTGCCTGCCAACCCTCCCTCCTTTCCTTCCTTTTCTTTCTTTCCCTCCCTCCCTCCCTCCCTCCCTCCCTCCCTCCCTCCCTCCCTCCCTCTTTCTTTCTTTCCTTCCTTCCTTCCTTCCTTCCTTCCTTCCTTCCTTCCTTCCTTCCTTCCTTCCTTCCTTCCTCCTTCCTTCCTTTTTAGCTTTCCCATTGATTTCTTTCTTTTTTCTTCTTTATGCTATTCTATTATTTTTTTACCCTTTCACTTTTCTTTTAAAATGTTAAACACCCCCCCACCCCCCCACACACATATTTGGGAAATAAAATTGGCCTGCCTCTTTGTTATTTCAGTTAGAAACTTATATTCTTTGGATTATGATACGTTGTTTGGTACAAGGAGGATGAGTACATAAAACAATGACTTCTCCTTCCTTTACTCTCCCACTCCCCCTTTCTCCTGGATCAGATTTGCAAAAGCCACAACTCTGGGCTCCCTCTGTGGACCTTGACTGAGGCCAGTCTACCTTAATGGGTCTTCTTGCCTTGAGCATCACAAAAGACAGATTTCGCCCTATTTTGTGCTGAGCTGAGCTGGGCTGAAGTGGCCACTTCTGGACAGCGCTAGTTTGTCATTGTGGGAAGTGAGTGGGGAGACAACAACCTTGCGTTTCGCCACCCTCAGCTGTTGTGTGAGGTTGGCTGCAATGCCTTGCATCATGACTGGAGTAACTGGGATTTTTGGAGGATTCCTGTTATTTTTTTTCTTTGTGAAAACAGTCGTTGGAAGAGAGGAGGAAAAACGGAGTCTGGGCAGAAAAGGTGGACTTGCAAATGGGTGAGAAACACTAAACCTTTTCTGGAAACAATGCTTGGAGCTGTTGGCTTATCAACCCCAAAGTAGACTTTACATTCAAACATTGCTTTGGACGAGTGTGTGAGTATTGGAGGGAAAAAGAGAGACAGATGGATTTTGTTATAGAAATGAATAGCACTCTTGAAGGTATGGACAGAAGAGAAGATATGGAGCCCAGGCCCTGAGGGATCCTTGGTGCTCTCTGAACTTGGTGGTTTTTTTGCAGATGCTTCATGACCCAAACTAGGTAACATCCTCAGTGCTAGAAGGGTGTGGGCTTTGAGTGGGGGAGGAGGAGGAGGAGGAGGAGGAGGAAGACTATGGGGTCCTTGGTGCTCTCTGAGCTTGGTGTTTTTCTTGCAGACGTTTCATTACCCAACTAGGGAATATCATCAGTGGCGCATCATAACTGATAATTTTACCTAGTTGGGTACTGAAACGTCTTCAGGAAAACCACCAAGCTCAGAGAGCACCAAGGATCCCACAGTCTTGAGAGTCTAAATCTTCATGATGGTTAGTTGAGATATTTGTGTCTTAACTGATTGTTGTTGTTGTTGTTGTTGTTTTTAAAAAAACCTGGCTTCTGGAGTTGGGTGGGATGGTTGAGGGTGAGGCAGTGCTGTCTTCATTTTTAACCTGCTGGCCCTCTGCCGACAATGGTCTTCACCAGCCCCCAAACCATTTGAGATCCTGATAGTCAGCTGTGTCATAACCTAGGGTTTGTAAGCCAGTCGACTGGACCAGCTGAGTCTCTTCCCTGTTCTAACACATTCACCCCATTGCTTTTCCTACTTTTTCATTTGTTGTCACAAGGCTGGCACCCAGCCGCGTTGGATGTATCTTGCCTTGGCAGAATACGAGTGTGGGATTTTTCTGATAAAGCCATGTCAGAATCACTTTGGTACGATCAGATGGATATCTTAATTTCCTTCCACTGTTTTTTCCTCCTTGTGATTAAGCAGGCTTTTCAAAAGAATGGTTCTCTGAAGCACAGAAAAATCAGATTTCTCTCTCTCAAAAAAAGGGTGCTACCCCATATACACGCACACACACACACACACACACACACACACACACACACACACACACACAAATGCACAGAGAAATCAAATGACGAAGTGACCTTGTGCATCTTATTTTAATGCTTTTCTTTTTTTTTCCGTAAGCAACACGTTTCTTTAATTTCCCTTCCATTCCCCAGAAGCCGACCAAATTGAGAAAGTTTTATTTATGAAAAGTCCATTATCTTGGAGAAAATTAAAACCACCAGAATACTGAGCAAAGTAACATTACGTTGACAGATTGAATAATCTCTTTTAATTTCAAAGGGGGAAAAAAAGAGGAGAAAGTGTGGTGCTTTGCCAAAGCTTTCTAATCAGATTTAGGCAGAATTGTATTTTCCCCTAATGGAAAATGAATTAGAGGTTATGATGGCTTGGAGAAATAGCGGTCATATTTTCACTTTGCTTTTCCAAGTCCCAAGATGTCGCATGACGTGGATTAAAGCGTGTTGCTAGATTTTTGTTTGCACACACTAAAAGAGAGACAGAAAGAATTTGCAGGGGAAAAGCCAACGAATGTCGTGCCTCCCCTTGATTTCTTCTCCACAGATTTATTTATTTATTATTTATTTATTAATGGGATTTATATCCCGCCCTATCTCCCGAGGGACTCAGGGCGGCTAACAACATCAAAACTTAAAGGTCTCTGTACAGTAAATTAAAAATTAAAAATTAAAAAATAAGATGGCCTTCTGCCATCTTATTTCTTCCCAACCTTGCTTTCAAAACCAAGAACGAGTAGAAATAAGGGTTGGATACGTGGTGGAGAAGAAATTGAATCTACAGAGAAAGAAAACAGAATAATAGAAGGGACCTTGGAGGTCGTCTAGTCGAACCCTTTGCTCAAGCAGGAGACCCTACCTATACCATTCCAAAGAGCTGTCCAGTCTCTTCTTGAAAACCTCCAGTGATGGAGCACCCACAAATTCTAGTGGCAAGCTGTTCCACTGTTTAATTGTCCTCACTATCAGGAAGTTTCTCCTTAGTTCCAGGTTGCTTCTGTCCTTGATTAGTTTCCACCCGTTGCTTCTCGTCCTGCCTTCGGGCGCTTTGGAGAATAAGCTGACTCCTTCTTCTTTGTGTTAGCCCCTGAAAGAAATAACAACAACAACAACAACAACAACAACAACAACAACAACAACAACAACGACGATGATGATGATGATGATGATGATGATGATGATGATGATGATGATGATGATAATGTTGGAAGGGACCCTTGGAGGTCATCTAGTCCAACCCCCTGCTCAGGCAGGGAATCCTATACCATTTCAGGCAAATGGCTGTCCAGTCTCTTCTTAAAAACCTCCAGTGTTGGAGCATTCACCACCTCTGGAGGCAGGTTGTTCCACTGGTTAATTGTTCTAACTGTCATAAAAAATTCTCCTTAGTTCTAGGTTGCTTCTCTCCTTGACTAGTTTCCATCCATTGCTTCTTGTCCTGCTTTCAGGTGCTTTGGAGAATAGCTTGACTCCCTCTTCTTTGGGGCAGCCCCTGAGATATTGGAAGGCTGCTATCATGTCACCCCTCACCCTTCTCTTCATTAAACCAGACATACCCAATTCCAGCAACCGTTCCCTATATGTTTTAGCCTCCAGCCCCCTAATCATCTTTGTTGCTCTTCTCTGTACCCTTTCTAGAGTCTCGACATCTTTTTAAAATCATGTTGACCAAAACTGGATGCAGTATTCCAGGTGTAGCCTTACCAAAGCATTGTAAGTTATAGGTTTCATTTATTGTATAACAGAACAACGTAATAGCAGAGTTGGAAGGGACCTTGGAGGTCTTCTAGTCCAACCCTCTATTCAGGCAGGAAGCCTCATACCGTATCAGACAAATGGTTGTCTAGTCTCTTCTTAAAGACTTCCAGTGTTGGAGCATTGATAGCTTCTGGAGGCAGGTGGTTCCACTGGTTAATTGCTCTAAATGTCAGGAAATTCCTCCTTAGTTCCAGGTTGCTTCTCTCTTTGGTTAGATTCCATCCGTTGCTTCTTGTCCTGTCTTCGGGCACCTTGGAGAATAGCTTGACTCCCTCTTCTTTGGGGCAGCCCCTGAGATACTGGAAGACTGCCATCATGTCCCTCCTCGTCCTTCTCTTCATTAAACTAGACATGCCCAATTCCAGCAACCGTTCCTTATATGTTTTAGCCTCCAGTCCCCTGATCATCTTTGTTGCTCTCCTCGGCACTCAACATATTCCAGAAGCCTGATCACTCTTAGGATGTAAGGATTCCTTGTTTTCATCCCCTTTTTTATACATCTCTAGGTGAAAAATAAAGTCTGTTGAGAAAAACATCTTTCTTCTTTTAAAACTCTGTTGAGCAGAGTTCTGGAGAGAGCCAAGTGATCAGTGAAAATGCTTTGAGGGGTGATCAGCTTTGCTTTTCCTACTTTTTTGGCTGTGCAGAGTAATTTTTGACTTGGGGCGAGGTTGTGGAAAAAAATAATCAGGTAAATAAATATTGTAAGGAAGTTTTCAGAGCCGAGAAATCTTATCAGTTGATGCTAGGTGGATGTTTACTAATTGGAAAATATTTTCTCTGAAGCATTAATCGTAGTTCTAGGGCAGGGGTAGGCAACCTCGGCTCTTTTATGACTCATGGACTACAAATCCCAGAATTCCTGAGTCAGCATAGCTGACTCAGGAATTCTGGGAGTTGAAGTCCATGAGTCATAAAAGAGCCGAGGTTGCCCTGTTCTAGGGGAATAACATCGGTTGAGGTCAGTGGTTTTGAATGTGGGAAATTCAATGACTTTCCCCCTTTTTTCTTGACCCATTTCCTGCCCAATCCTTCCTAACTCTCTCTCTCTCTCTTCTATTTTGATATATTTAAACTGTTTGAAAAGAAGCCTTCAATCAAATATCTTCATTTCAGCTCCTTCAAGGCTGTTTGTATATTTTATTTATGCTGCTATAACCTACAGCCTATATTACCTCCTGTGGGATATCATAGTGGCAAACAGGGAAAAAAAAAGCAAGCTCAAAAGCTTAAATGTGATCGGAGAAAACCACATCAATGAACGGCAAGGTTGTAGTACCAAAAAAAACCCAGCTGTTAATGAGGCTAATTATAATTTAAAATGGTAGAGGACAGGAGGGCCTGGAGGAACGTTGTCCGTGGGGCCGCGATGGGTCGGCCACGACTTCGCAGCTAACAACGACATAATTTTAAAAATAAAATAAAATCAATCTGAAGAAACCTGGGTTTTTTGTCCAGCAGCATTTAAATGCATAACTCACTACTTTTTTTTCCTTTTACTTCCAAGAGAACATTGTCATTCTTCTTAAGCTGGGTCTTGGCGAGCAGAAATTAAATCAAGGTTGTGTGCTTATGGATTAGGGTCAGTGGAGCTAAGCTGCAGTTTCCCCATTGACACCAGGTGGCAGTAAAGAGCCGGAAGCTTTCATATTTCTCTGCTGCCATCTAGTGTCCATATAGATGCTTGCATTGCAGATCTGGTCAGCTCAGTCGGATGAAAAGTAAGGGTAATTTATTTATTTATTTATTTTATTTTAATTCCATTTATATCCCGCCCTTCTCCGAAGACTCAGGGCGGCTTACAAGCTTAGCAGTAGCCTTCATTCTATGTATATACCTGCTTATTAGGGCTTTCATACACCCTCCAAGCGGCATTATTACAAAGTCAGCTTATTGCCCCCAACAATCCCTGTATTGGTAGGGATGATTTTTTCCCCCTCATAACTTCCTGAACAAGTCTTCCATTTTTTTAAAGTGTTATCCTTTTTAAGCCATCCTTATCCTCCTTTCTGAAGTGCACCTGACTCATTATAAAAAGATTTCACCTCTTTTTCCCCCCCTGTCCTTGTTCTCCTTTGGCCTTGGTGAGTGACATGTTTAGAGATGTGCCTTTCAAAGTCAGATTGGTAACTCGGTGGCTCTAGACCGTGAAGGCTTCCAACAGGGAAAGGGTTTTTTTTGGGGTGGGGGTGGGGGTGGACATCGGTGGCCTTTCATTTGCCCTTGGGGTAAATCATTTTGCATGGCTGAGCCCATTCCTCAAATTTGGAGAATGGTTGCTGACAGACTGTTGCCACGATAGTCTTGGACGTTTTGTCGGCTCGAAAACAAAAAAAGATCACGTCATGTGCTTCATCTCAAAATATGCATGGATGTTTTTTTTTCTTTTTCTTGGCCCCTCTATTTGTCAAATGTCGTTTTGATCCCCTTGCTGCAGAACGGCTGAGTGACGGTCCAGTTCCATTGGAAATCCTGCAAAAATTCAACCTTAGTGCCTGGGCTACCATTTTCAAATTTCCCTGGGTTAGTTTTACCTGGAAATAGAAAGGTTTGGGTCAGTTTTGAACAACAGCCTTCTACAGACTCCAAGCCTTGCCCAAACGTGGTTCCTGTTGACTTAACTGGGTTTCACTGCTTCACAAAACACGTTCCATACGTGGAATCAGTGTAACTTAGAATACCATGTCAAGCTGGTGAATATTAATTGTGCTTTCTGTTTAATAACAACAACAACAACAACAACAACAACAACAACAACAACAACAACAACGATGATGATGATGATGCTACACCTGTGTCCGAAAAGTCGTGGGAACATAGGGTGGAAAAAGTTGTCGAGAATGAGAGGGTGAAGATCTTGTGGGACTTCTGAATACAGACATATCGCCATTTGGAACACAACACGCCAGATATCGCAGTCGTAGAGAACTGAAGCGTACAGTTGATTGATATCTCTGTACCAGGAGATGCCAGAGTCGAAGAAAAAGAACTGAAAAAAATTACAAAATACAGCTACCTGGCCATCGAAACTGTGTGATTATGGATGAAACGTGTAACAGTGATACGCATTGTCATAGGAACACTGGGAACTATGCCCAAAAACTTTGCAAAACACATCAGGAAATTGCAGCTTCCTGCAATAACTCCAGCAAAGCTACAAAAAGCTGCGCTACTTGGAACATCTTACATTTTAAGGAGATACCTGGTTGATACCTAGGATGCTGGCAGAAACCCGTGTGAACCATTAGTGCCAGTCAATTTGAATGTTCAATTGACTGAGGTTCATGTTTAATGAATAAAAGATATAATCATAACAATAATTTTGGAAGAATCATCTAGTCTATACCATTTCAGACAAATGGTTGTCCAGTCTCTTCTTAAAAACTTCCAGTGTTGGAGCATTCACAGCTTCTGGAGGCAGGTTGTTCCACTGGTTAATTGTCCTCACTGTCAGGAAGTTTCTCCTTAGTTCCAGGTTGCTTCTCTCCTTGGTTAGTTTCCATCCGTTGCTTCTTGTCCTGCCTTCAGATGCTTTGGAGAATAGCTTGACTCCCTCTTCTTTGTGGTAGCCCCTGAGATACTGGAAGGCTGCTATCATGTCACCCCTGGTCCTTCTCTTCATGAAACTTGTTATTGTTGTTAGCTGCGAAGTCGTGTCCGACCCATTGTGACTCTATGGACAACGTTCCTCCAGGCCCTCCTGTCTTCTACCATCTTCTGGAGTCCATCTAAGCTCACGCCCACTGCTTCGGTGACTCCAGCCACCTCATTCTCTGTCGTCCCCTTCCTCTATTGCCCTCAATCTTTCCCAGCATTAGGCTCTTCTCCAGTGAGTCCTTCCTTCTCATTAGGTGGCCATAGTATTTGAGATTTAGCTTCAGGATCTGGCTTTCTAAAGAGCAGTCTTCATGAAACTAGACATAGCCAATTCCAGCAACCGTTCCTTATATGTTTTAACCTCCAGTCCCCTAATCATCTTTGTTGCTCTTCTCTGTACTCTTTCCAGAGTCTCAACATCTTTTTTACATTGTGGTGACCAAAACTGGATGCAGTGTGGCCTTACCAAGGCATTGTAAAGTGGTATTAATACTTCACATGATCTTGAGTCTCTCCCTCTGTTCATGTAGCCTAGCACTGTGTTGGCTTTTTTGGCAGCTGCAACACACTGCTGGCTCGTATTTAAGGGATTGTCTACTAGGACTCTGAGATCCCTGTCACAGTTGCTACTATTGAGCAAGGTACCACCTATACTATACCTGTGCATTTGGTTTTTCCTGCCTAGATATTAGAATGTTGGCTTGTGCTTGAGAGGGCTCTTCCACCGAAATATTATTGTACTGACTTTTTTTTTCTGTAGCAAAGCTCAAGGGATGTTCAGTGAGAGTTGCACGGTGACACTTCTGTGCAGTATCACTTTTGTAACAGGGCCATAAAAATAAATTTATAGTCCCAAATGATCGCTGAGGTGGGATAGCTGCAGAGGAAAACTTTTGTTGAAATGTGTCAGGTTTTTGATAAGTTGGCAACAAGTTGGGCTTGACTGTGGAAGTCTGGCCCAAACTGAAGATAAATTGGCATCGTGTGGGTGCAGCTGGTTAAAAGAAATTGCTTCTTATTCAGTGGCCTGGGTCAATTGTCTTGCTTTGCTAGGTGTCCGTTCAGATTAGCAGTAAAGTTTTGGGGGGTTTTTTTTGTTGACTTTTGGTTGCAGTTTTTTGTCAGAAAATTTCTTCATGGGTTTAAGAGGATCAGCGAAGGAAGTCTAGCATCTCGTGGTGATATAAGAAAGCAGACACTTGTCCTAGTCAGTTAACTCCAGTTTCATTCCGGCTTCTGTGTTGTGGAAATACCAAACCAAGCCCTACTTTGCCTCCCAAGTACGACTGTTACACGTGGTCCTTGACTTACAGCAATTCATCTAGGGGGCCATTCAAAGTTATGACGACGTTGAAATGACCATTCTTCACACTTGCGACCGTTGCAGCATCCCCGTGGTCATGTGATCAAAATTTGGACGCTTGGCAACTGGCACGTACTTGTGACGGTTGCAGGGTCACGTGATCCCTTTTGGGAGCTTCTGGCAAATGAAGTCAAAGTTATTCTTTTTTTTTTAATTGGATGCCCAGTTGTAATTAGAATGATCACCATTTAGACCCCAATTAAGTACTTCAAGCTTAAACTGCTTTCACTTTTATCGTTATCGTAACTTTGGAAATGCAGTTTTAGGATGCTTTTCTTTCTGTACGCTGGACTGTAAAATGGAAGGGCCCAGTAAGCTATTTTTCTGTGTAGCCTTCGGTTTTCTCCCACGTAATTAAATTTAAAAAATTCATAAGAGAATTAAGGAAGTAGCGCATCAATCTTTGCGTCCTTTTCTTCTGTTGCTAAGGTAGATATATTTAGCATCGGGTTGATTTTTTCTTCTTCCTGGTTTAAAGTGGTGGGAGCGAGGAAGAAAGCCAGGAGAAGAGTTTTTTTAGGTATGTTAATGCACAGATGGTTTTGTTGTTTGCATTCAGAAAAGTCTATCCAACGTCTGCGCCTTTCAACAATAGGAAAACCTTTCAGGTTCCCGATGATGTATGAAATAGAAAACAGAAATGTGAAAATCGTTTTTTTTTTAAATTGAAAGTATTCATAGGCTGCTTTCAGCCCAAAGACAGTATGGAAAAGAAAAGAAAAGAAATCAAATCAAATCAAATCAAATTCAAAATAAGAAGGAGCCAGTTTGGCCCAGTGCTTAAGGCACCAGGCTGGAAATTGGGCAGCTGTGAGTTCTAGTAGGCATGAAAACTGGCTGGGTGAGTTTGGGCCGATCACCAGGAGACTGTGAGTTCGAATGCTGCCTTAATCATGAAATCTGGCTGGGTGACTTTTGGCCAATCACCAGGAGACTGTGAGTCTCGCCTTTGGCGTAAAAGCCAGCTGGGTGACTTTCAGCCGATCACCAGGAGGCTGTGAGTTCTAGTCCCGCCTTTGGCATAAAAGCCAGCTGGGTGACCTTGGGCTCCTCCCTCTCTAGCCCTACCCACCTCACAGGACTGTTGTTGTGGGAAAATAGCAAGAGGAAAATGTGATGGATATGTCCATTGCATTGTTTGAAAAAGACCCCCAATAAAAATGGGATACAGGCAAGCTATATACACATGTACACACACACACACACACACACACACACACACACACACACATATGCAAGCAAGCAGAATGTCTATGATGCTTCTCAGTCACCCAGGACATAGTTATCCCAAAGACGCTTTTTCTTCAGGAGGCGACTGGACTTTCCTCTTTTTTCTTTGAAGACATTTCGCTTCTTGTCCAGGAAGCTTCCGAGCTGAAGAAGCTTCTTGGGCGAGAAGCGAAACGTCTTCAAAGCAGAAGTGGAAAGTCCAGTCGCCTCGTGAAAAAAAAAAGCGTCTTTGGGATAAGCAAGCAAGCAAGCAACCCGTTTGGTAAAGAAACTCCCAGGGGTGCAGAACAAAGGATCTGTGAAAGGTGTGAGGAGGTACGTGGCTTGCTAAAACTTAGCAAAGATGGGATGTGCTTCCTTAATGTTCCTTTGGAGGAGATTCAGTCCTGACAGAGGTGCCCTAGAGAAAGTGCTAAGCCAGATGTGGCCTAGATGGAATTTATTTATTTATTTATTTATTTATTTATTTATTTATTTATTTATTTATTTATTCATTAATGGGACTTATATCCCGCCCTATCTCCCGAGGGACTCAGGGCGGCTAACAACAACAAAACTTAAAGGTCTCTGTACAGTAAATTAAAATTAAAAATTGAAATAAATTAAAATAAATTTAACGATTTTTTTTTTTACCCCTGTGCTATTTTGAACTCCCGATTCAGAAGTAAGGTAAAGGTAAAGGTTCCCCCGCACATGCGTGCTAGTCGTTTCCGACTCTAGGGGCCGGTGCTCATCTCCGTTTCAAAGCCGAAGAGCCAGCGCTTGTCCGAGGACGTCTCCGTGGTCATGTGGCCGGCATGACTAGATGCCAAAGGCGCACGGAACGCTGTTACCTTCCCACCGTAGTGGCCCCTATTTTTCTACTTGCATTTTTTACGTGCTTTCGAACTACTAGGTTGGCAGAAGCTGGGACTAGTAACAGGCGCTCACTCTGTTACGCGGCACTCGGGATTTGACCCGCCAAACTGCCGACCTTCTGATCGACAAGCTCAGCATCCTAACCCACTGAGCCACCGCGTCCCTTGATTCAGAAGTAATAAACCTCAAAAAAAGAATAAAAAGCAATGAAATCAGGTGCAAAGTATTTAAAGTCAGTGAAATGAAAGCAAAATCCGGGGATATAACCTTTTTTTTTTAGGTCCCCAGCTTGCCAACTACAGTCTGGGCACGTGGTGCTAATTTTTTGGAACTGAATGAAACGTTAACTTGGACATCACGGAAAAAGAGAAAATACAATTCTGATCAAATAGGAGAAAGATAAAAAGAAAAACCCACTAGGGCAGCGTTTCCCAACTTTAGGAACTTGAAGATGCGTGGACTTCAACTCCCAGAATTCCCCAGCTATGCTGGCTGGGGAATTCTGGGAGTTGAAGTCCACGCATCTTCAAGTTCCTAAGGTTGGGAAACGCTGCACTAGGGCAGCATTCTTACATTCTGGAAAGATGTTGTCAGTTCATTCAGCCGTGGTTAATATCTCTAACCAAGATACGCGAAGAGCCGCTAGCTTTAATAGTGGTGTGTTTGCAGTGACCATATTTTCTTGCCCGGGGGTGTGTGGGGGATTTAAACCTGTAAAAGGAGCAAATCTGAAAGAGGTTCATAAAGATGAAACGGTGTAATTATTTAGTTTATCCTTTTGCTTTACCCAGGAACATTTGGTAACATAACTAAGGAAAACGTTTAAAAATGAATATGCCAATAAAAGAGTACACATGGACTTTTATTTTTAAAAGAGAATTTTAACATCTGCCTTTCCCACGCAACAGTGGCAGACTGGCCATTAAAAGGTGCCATTTGTACCATGAAAGTTAAGTGGCCACAATAAAGGGCAAAGGTGTGATTTTACAATAAAGAAATAAATCTGATATAAAGGGCTGTCCGTTCATAATAAAGGATGTGTGGTCACTGTAGACATGTACAGTTTAGCAGGCACACAATTAGCTGGGTTCCTACATTGTGGTAAGACACATTGTACAAGGCCCAAATGAACACAACAACATTGCAGGAAGTCCTCGGCTAACAACAGTCCGTTTAGTGACCGATCAAAGTCACGACGGCACTGAAAAGAGCGGCTTATGGCCATTTTGGCAGTTGTTCTGTACCAGCCTGCTACCGGCCCTGCAGAAAAGGCAGGGACAACCCCTTTTACAAGAAGGCAAGAGGCTGGAATTAAGCCTGCCAAATTTATTGATAAAAAAAACAAACAGAACAAGACATGAACCAAGAAACAGGAGCTTTTCAAGCGGTTGCTTTCAGCAAACCAGCCCTCCCACGCATTCCCCCTTAAATACAGTTCAGGGTGTGGCTTCTCTCTGCCTCCTTCCGAGGTGCCCCATTGCCTTCCTCTGTTTACTCGTGATTGACTGCCTCCTGCGTCGGGTGTCCTTGAACAGGGCCAGCTGTGGGTCATCTTCATCCACGCTGTCAGGCTCACACAGCTGGGTCTCCGTCGTAACCAGGTGAGAGGGGCCTGGCTGAGGGCTCTCATCAAGCTGTCCAACCCCCTCAGCAAGCTCTTCAACACTCCTCCTCTGAGTCGTCCGACCCAACTGCCGAACCCACAGGCTGACCCTGAATCACAACAGCAGTATCCCTGTGGTCACGTGATCAAAATTTGGACTCTTGGCCACTGACTTGTACTTATGACAGTTGAAGGGTCTCCTGGGGTCACTTGATCCCCCAGATTCACTTGACAACCGTGTGGCCAACTTACCAAATGCGGGGATTCGCTTAACAAATGTGGCCAGAAAAGTCGTAAAAAGGGACAAAATGTAGCCGTCGCCTCACTTAGCAACATATAATTTGGGTCCGACTGTGGCCATAAGCCGAGAATGGCCTGTATAACCAGGAATCCAGTTCAGGTTTCCAAATAGCCTGGGGCTGGTTTGTGTAGATTATTTGTGTAGTTGCCAGAATCTTGGAGCGTTTTGAAAAACTTCCTCTTGTTTCTTTTCAGCTCAGCTATTTTAGCTTGATTAGGAATGCAGGAGCTGTTGGTCTGAATTTTATGGCTGGGATTTCATGAGGTGCTGGTGGGCACAGGGCATGCATTATGGAGTATGTGGTGCTAGCTAGGGGGCTTTGAACCCACTCCCAGCATCCATGTGTAAGCAAGAAGGCTGCTTGCAAACTCAGAGAAGAACTTACGGAAGAGAATGTTTGTAACTCAGGGTTGAAATGAGGAATGCTTGGTGTTCTCTGGGCTTGGTGGTTTTTTTTTTTTTTGGAGACGTTTCATTACCCAACTAGGTAACACCATCAGTGCTAGAAGGATGTGGGGTTTGCAAAAAAGGAGGAGGAGAGGGAGAACTGTGGCGTTCTTGGTGATCTCTGAGCTTGGTTGTTTCATTACCCAACTAGATAACACCATCAGTGCTAGAAGGGTGTGGGGATGGGGGAGGAGGAGGAAGAGGAGGAGGAGGAGGAGGAGGAGGACTGTGTAGTTCTTGGTGCTCTCTGAGCTTGGTTGTTTTCTTGCAGAAGTTTCATTACCTGACTGCTAGCACTGATGGCATTACCTAGTTTGGTAATTAAACATCTGCAAGAAAAACAAGCAAGCTCAGAGAGCACCAAGGACCCCACAGTCTCCTCCTCCTCCTCCTCCTCCTCCTCCTCCTCCTCCTCCTCCTCCTCCTCCTCCTCCCGTTCTCCCCAATAAACCCCACTTCCTCCCAGCCCTGATGATGTTACCTAGTTTGGCTCATGAAATGTCTGTAAGAAGACAAGCAAGCTCAGAGAGCACCAAGGATCCCACAGTCCTCCTCCCACTCCTCCTCCTCCTCCTCCTCTCCACAAACCCCAGTCCCTTCCAGCACTGATGATGTTACCTAGTTTGGGTCATGAAACGTCTGCAAGAAAACTACCAAGCTCTGAGAGCACCAAGAACCCCATACTCCTCCTCCTCCTCCTCCTCCTCCTCCTCCTCCTCCTCCTCCTCCTCCTCCTCCTCCTCCTCCTCCTTCTCTTCACGAACCCCACTCCCTTCTAGCCCTGAAGGTGTTGCCTAGTTTGGTAATTAAATGTCTGCAAGGAAGCCACCAAGCCTAGAGAGCACTGAGGACCCCACAAATGTCAACTTCTTGGGTCTGCAGTTGTAGCATGGACAGAGAACATCTGAAGTTAGCGATTGTTTAAGTAGCGGTGATGCTGTTTTTATGCAAAAGCCCCCATGGACTAGAGCAGGGGTGGGTTTCTCTGGCCCCTTTACAATCCGTGGACTTCAAACCCCAGAATTCCTGAGCCAGCCATACTCCTAAGATTTCATATCCTTCGGTTTCCTTTTGGTTTTTTTAAGGTTTCAGTCCATTTCTTATTTGATGAATATATTTATTTCTCTCGCTATATGTTAGTGGAATTTTCCTCCAATGGGATTTTCCCATGTATTTTACCGGGAAACATATCTAGGGCAGCCTAGAAAACTCAATGTCCTCCTAACCCTACCCAAGCAATCTGAATTTGTTGGCAATGTCCATTTTACTCTATGAGTTCCTGGTGACCTAACCGTAACCCTAAGTGGAATTTTCCTCCAATGGGATTTTCCCATGTATTTTACCAGTAAACATAGATATGGCAGCCTAGAAAACTCAATGTCCTCCTAACTATACCCAAGCACTCTGAATTTGTTGACGATGTCCATTTTTCTCTATGAGTTCATGGTGACCTAACCCTAACCCTAGAACTTCATTGTTCATGTTACATAATTTAGGACATTTTGTGACCTACAGCTCAATTATTGTTGTATTTGTACACACACACACACACACACACACACACACACATACATACATACATACATATATATGTATCTAAACAATAAATATATATATATATATGTATCTAAATAATACACACACACACACACACACACACACATATACATACACACATACATACATACAAACATACATAAGGTAAAGGTTCCCCTGCACATGCGTGCTAGTCGTTTCCGACTCTAGGGGCCGGTGCTCATCTCTGTTTCAAAGCCGAAGAGTCAGCGTTTGTCCGAGGATGTCTCTGTGGTCATGTGGCCGGCATGACTAGACGCCAAAGGTGCACGGAACGCTGTTACCTTCCCACCGTAGTGGTCCCTATTTTCCTACTTGCATTTTTACGTGCTTTCGAACTGCTAGGTTGGCAGAAGCTGGGACGAGTAACAGGCACTCACTCTGTTACGTGGCACTCGGGATTTGACCCGCCAAACTGCCGATCTTCTGATCGACAAGCTCAGCATCCTAACCCACTGAGCTACCGCGTCCCATACATACATACATACACACACATACGTATATATATATGATTGGGTGGGAGTGTGTTTTGAATGGTGGGTGTGTTCTGATTGGGTGGGGGTGTGTTTTGAGTGGATGGGCTGGTCTCAGCTGCCAGCCTTAGACCTGAGCTGGTGAGTTGTGCTGCTTTTGTTCGGCTTCGTGTTTGTGGTGGTGCTATGTTTTTATAGTGGGTGTCTGTTTGCTTATTGTGTGGTTTGGAGGGGTGTAAAGTGGCTAATGTTGCAGCTGTAGTTAGGTTTCTGTTTTGTGGTTGTGCGTCGTTATCATTGTGGGTTCGGATTTGCTTTTTGAATGGTTATGTGGTGGTGGTGTCATGTGATGTTTATTTATTTATTTATTTATTTATTTATTTTAATTCCATTTATATCCCGCCCTTCTCCAAAGACTCAGGGCGGCTTACAAGCTTAGCAGTAGCCTTCATTCTATGTATATGCCTGCTTATTAGGGCTTTCACACACCCCCAAGCGGCTTTCACACACCCCCAAGCGGCTTTCACACACCCCCAAGCGGAGTGAGGGTAGCTTCCCCGCCGTCTTGAAAGAGGCGGTGGTGAGGCCTCTCCTCAAGAAGCCTGCCTTGGACCCAGCTGTATTGAACAACTTTCGTCCTGTCTCCAACCTTCGCTTTCTTGCGAAGGTTGTTGAGAGTGTGGTGGCACATCAGCTCCCTCTGGTCCTGGATGAAGCGGATTATCTAGACCCGTACCAATCGGGTTTCAGGCCCGGGCACAGCACGGAGACGGCATTGGTCGCGCTGGTGAATGATCTCTGGAGGGCTCGGGACAGGGGATATTCCTCTGTTCTAGTCCTATTAGACCTCTCGGCGGCTTTCGATACCATCGACCATGGTATCTTGCTGCGGCGTCTCAGGGGACTGGGAGTGGGAGGCACAGTCTTACAGTGGTTCTCCTCCTATCTCCAGGGACGTTCGCAGTCGGTGTTGGCAGGAGGGCAGAGGTCGACCGCGAGGTCTCTCATTTGTGGAGTTCCTCAGGGGTCGGTTCTCTCGCCTCTCCTGTTCAACATCTACATGAAACTGCTGGGTGAGATCATTCGTGGTTTTGGAGTTGGGTATCATCAGTACGCTGATGATACCCAACTTTTCCTTTCGACCCCAAACCACCCCAGTGATGCCCTCAACGTGATGTCCCGTTGCCTGGAGGCGGTTCGGGTCTGGATGGGGAGGAACAGACTTCAACTCAACCCCGACAAGACCGAGTGGCTTTGCATACCTTCATCCCGGGTTTATTCGGACATTCCACCTCTTGCTATGGGGGGTGAACTATTACCCCCCGTAGATAGGGCTCGCAACTTGGGAGTCCTCCTAGATTCACGGCTCACCTTGGAAGACCATATAGGAGCTGTGACTAGGGGGGCTTTCGCCCAGGTTCGCCTGGTGCGCCAGTTGCGGCCCTATCTTAGCCGGGATGATTTATGCACGGTCACTCATGCGCTCGTGGCCTCTCGTCTGGACTACTGCAACGCTCTCTACATGGGGCTGCCCTTGAGGACCACCCGGAAGCTCCAACTGGTACAGAATGCAGCCGCGAGAGTTGTGTTGGGAGTCTCCCGATACTCCCACGTTACACCTCTGCTCCGTGAGCTGCATTGGTTGCCAGTTGTCTTCCGGGTGAGATTCAAGGTACTGGTAATGGTGTTCAAAGCCCTCCATGGCATGGGGCCGGAGTACCTTAGGGAACATCTGCTGCCGGCATCAAGCTCCCTGCGCCCTGTGCGTTCCACAGAGAGGGCCTCCTCAGGGTGCCACCGATCAGAGAATGTCGATTGGTGGCCCCCAGGGGGAGATCCTTCTCTGTGGGCGCTCCGGAGCTGTGGAATCAGCTACCGGTAGAGCTCCGGATGGCGCCCGATCTTCGCTCCTTTCGTCGCGATCTCAAGACGTTTTTGTTTGTACAAGCCGGCCTAGCCTGATGGGGATTGGTGGGGTTTTTTATTTTTTGGTTTCTTAATTTTATCTTGGGGTTTTAGAATTGTATACCAATTGTTTTAACTTGGGCAATCATTTAATCTCTTTTTAATGTTTGTATTTAGTATTTTACTCTGCCCTGTGAACCGCCCTGAGTCCTCAGGGAGAAGGGCGGTATAGAAATATTATTAAATTAAATTAAATTAAATTATTACAAAGTCAGCTTAATTGCCCCCAACAATCTGGGTCCTCATTTTACCTACCTCGGAAGGATAGAAGGCTGAGTCAACCTTGAGCCTGGTGGGATGCGAACCTGCGCTAATTGCAGGCAGCTGGTGTTACTTAAGGAGGCATTAGCCCACTGCTCCACCAAGGCTCTTGCATGTTATCATGAGTTTGGGTCTGGTATCAGTCAGAACATACTTAATCCCCCACCCAATCAGAGCACACCTCCACCCACAGAACACACCCTCTCTGGCAGTTTAAAAAAGAAGAACAAACAGCCACTACCACATGCTTCTCCCAGAAGAAGGAAGCTGAAGCCACCAGCCTGAGGATGACGGATGGGATTCCGTCGAAACGTTGCTCCTACACCTTCAACTCTACGTGGGAAAAAACCCGAATGACCAAAGATCCACTTACAAACACCCGCGAAAACCTCAGAAAACATATATATATATATATATATATATATATATATATATATATATATATATATATATATATATATATATATATATATATATATATATATATATATATATATGTAGATCTAGAGTCTCGGGTTTCTTCTCACGTTCCTTTCATCTTCAGAAAGTTGTGGCGACGTTTCGACGAAATCCCATCCGTCATCATCAGGCCGGAGTGTTCCTCCTGCTGCTACCAGGAGCAATGTGTTGTGACTCAGGGCCAGCCTGTGGGTCCGACAGCCGGGTCCGATGTATCGGAGGACTCAGATGTGGGGGAGGAGGGAAACGAACCGGCTGATGATGATTTGGAGGCTTTGCAGAGTCCTCAGCCGGGGACCTCTTCTCAGCTGTGTGAGCCCGAGAGTGCGGAGGATGATGACCCACAGCTGGCCCTGTTCAAGGACGCCCGACGTAGGAGGCAGACGAGCAGGGACAAACAAAGAAAGACTATGGGACTCCTCGGGAGGAGGCACAGGGAGACCACGCCCTGAGCTCTCTATAAAAGAAGTGTTTGGGGAGGGGCTGGTTGCTGAAAGCAACTTTTCCGCTTGAGAAGACAAGCTCTTGTGTTTTTGTTAACTGCGTAATTAAATCTTGGCTGAAGCCTTTTAGCCTTGGACGCTTTCCAGACTCTTCTCTTAATTAGGGGTTGCGAGACGAGGGCTGGTTCAGAACACAATGCGTGGTCTGGCTGTTCCTTTCCTTCCAACTGCCGGTGGGGCTGTGTTCTGACTGGGAGGAGGCGTGGCTGCTTTCTGATTGGGTGGGGGTGTCCTCCGACTGGGTGGAGGCGTGGTTGTCTTCTGATTGAGTGGAGGCGTGGCTGTCTTCTGATTGGGTGGATGCGTGGCTGTCCCCTGATTGGTTGGAGGCGTGGCCGTCCTCCGACTGGGTGGGGTGTGTTCCGAATGGGTGGGGTTCTTTGTTGTGTTGTAATATCCTGAGTGTTGTGATTTGGTGTCCTGAGGAGTGGGCTGTGTAGTGGCCTCCAGAGCTTTGGTTTGGCTCCGAGTTCGAGGACCTGCTATGTATCTCTGGTATGGGTCAGTCAGGTTCGTGTGTGCGTTCTTCTGCTTGGGTGATGGCCCTTTTGCTTGACTTGTTCTGTCTTCTGTGTGGGAGAGTTTTTGTTCTGGGTGTGGATGAGTCTTGCTGGGGCTGGTGGCATTTGGGGTTGTTTGTTGGTTTTTTAAATCCTTGTTTGCTGAAATTCGTTTCTCTATCAATGCTGGTTTCCAAATGGCATGTAGGCGGGAGGTGTCGTCTCGCTTGTTCATACTGTCTGGGTGTTTTTCTATTTCAATGGCTTCTCTGATTATTCTGCTATTGAGATGTTCTATTTTGGCGATTGTTTTTGTACCTTCAAAATTGATGTTGTGTCCCGTAGTGTTTATGTGTTGTACAAGTGAAGATGTGTGATCTTTCTTCTGTACTGAGTTCTTATGTTCTTCTACACGTACCTCTATTCTTCTGTTAGTCTGTCCGATGTATGTTGCTGGACAGGAGGCGCATGGGATTTGGTATATGCCCTGGTTTTCCAGTTCTATTTTGTCTTTGGGTTTTCTCAGGATGGTTGATATCTTTCTGTCAGTGTTAAATGCAGTTTTGATGTTATGTTTGCGTAGTACTTTACTGATTTTGTCGGTTGTTCCTTTTATGTAGGGCAAGATGGCTCGTCCGTTGTTCTGTTCTTCTTCTTGGATGTTTTTCTGTTTCGGAGTCCCCTGCTGAATCATATTGGTGATTTTGTTTTTTTGGAACTTGTTTGCTGTCAATATGTCTGTCAGGGTGTGTAGTTCTGTTTGTATATGTGTTTCATCTGCAAGGCGTCTGGTTCTTGTTATTAGTGTTTTGGCTACTGAATTTATTTGTGCTGGGTGATGATGTGATTGCGCATTGAGGTAACGGTTGGTATGTGTTTTCTTTCGGTAGACTGTGTGTCCTAGGGTGCCGTTTTGTTTTTTGTATATAAGTACATCCAGGAAAGGTAACTGGTTGTTTGTTTCAATCTCCATGGTGAATTTTATTTTGGGATGTAGGCTGTTCAGGTGTGTTAGGAAGTTTTCTAGCTCCTTTCTTCCGTGGGGCCAGATCTGATATATATATCAATTGCTAACAAAGAATTAAAGGGAATTGTTAGCAATTTAAAAAAAATTACACAAATATGAGCTGTTACTATTGTGACCACTGCCTGTGGATGGCCCTGGGTTGGGCTGAAACAGGAAATAAGATTTGTCCCATGTTTGGGGCCTAGCAAGGTAATCTGAATATTTAGCAGACATTACACACACACACACACACACACACATACACATAACACTTTCACAGAATGAACATCTAAAGATCGGGAATCGCTGATTACAGAAAACCTGCCCAACAGCCAAAGATATTTCCCCCCCCAGAATAAACTCAGTGATACTGCCAATATAATTTCTCTTCTTGCCAGTTTTACCCGTCATGTCATTCTGAAATGGAAAACAATATTTGTCTTGCCTGAACTCATCTTATTTCCCTCTTCACATCTTAACTTTTGATTGGGCTTTCTGTTTATGCAATAATCAGATATGCCAGGTTTAGGAAAATGATCATAGTTGGATGAGTTCCTTCAAAATAATTGTTTATCATTTTTCCCCTTTTTAATTATTTTTGTATCTAGTAGAATTCTGTGAACGAGTCTTCATTCATTGATGTTCTTGAAAGACTTCTTTGAAATTACTTATATTAATACCCTCATTTTGAGCTCCTTTTGAGGTCGCTAGTACTGTATAGATAGTCCTTGATTTACAACTGTTCATTTAGTGACCATTCAAAATGATAACAGCATTGAAAAAAGGGACTTATGACTGTTTTTCCACACTTATGACCGTTCCAGCATCCCCAGGGTCACCTGATCAAAATTCGGACACTTGGCAACTGACTCACATTTATGATGGTCACAGTGTCCCGGGGTCACGTGATCCCCTTTTGCGACCTTCTGACAAGCAAAGTCAATGGGGAAGCTGATTCACTTAACAACCAGGTTACTAACTTAACAACTGCCATGATTCACTTAACAACTGTGGCGAGAAAGGTCTTGTTAGGCATTGTTAGAGACCCCTCCCCCACACCCACTTCATGGTTTGTTTCTGTTGCTCCCCTCTGGGAGGAGGTTTAGAAGTATTTATAGCAGGGCTACCCAATTGTGAAACAGCTTTATTCCTTATGCCATCCTTCTGGTAAATTCGCAGGATTCTTTTTTTCTTTTTTTTGGCCATGTGTGTGTGTGTGTACACACACACACACACATATATACACATACACACACACACATATACACATATATACATATATATACATATACATATACATATACATATACATATACATATATATATATATATATACATTTAAACTAGACTGTGATGTTTCTTTGTGTCATATATGTGTCTGTATGTGGCTATACAGGTGAAACTCGAAAAATTAGAATATTGTGCAAAAGTTCATTTATTTCAGTAATGCAACTTAAAAGGGTAAACTAATATATGAGATAGACTCATTACATGCAAAGCAAGATAGTTCAATTATGACAAATCACGGCTTGAACTATCTTGCTTTGCATGTAATGAGTCTATCTCATATATTAGTTTCCCCTTTTAAGTTGCATTACTGAAATAAATGAACTTTTGCACGATGTTCTAATTTTTCGAGTTTCACCTGTATATGCATAGTGGTATTTTTTTGAGAGCTGAATGCAACGGAATTTCATTTTAATGTATACTGATTAGCGTACATTTAAAGTGACAATAAAGTCTATTCTATTCTATTCTATTCTATTCTATTCTATTCTATTCTATTCTATTCTATTCTATTCTATTCTATTCTATTCTATTCTATTCTATTCTATTCTATTCTATTCTATTCTATTCTATTCTATTCTATTCTATTCTATTCTATTCTATTCTATTCCATTCCATTCCATTCCATTCCATTCCATTCCATATTTTCTATTCTATTCTATTCTATTCTGTTCTGTTCTGTTCTGTTCTGTTCTGTTCTGTTCTGTTCTGTTCTGTTCCGTTCTGTTCCGTTCCGTTCCGTTCCCTTCCATTCCATTCCCTTCCATTTGATCTATCCTATCCTATCCTATCCTATCCTATCCTATCCTATCCTATCCTATCCTATCCTATCCTATCCTATCCTATCCTATCCTATCCTATCCTATCCTATCCTATCCTATCCTATCCTATCCTGCGTTCCATTCCATTCTTAAGATGGGGCAAAATTCACTTAACCTCTGTCTCACTTAGCAGTAGAAATGTTGGCCTCTGTGGTCGTAATTTGAGGACTACCTGTACAGAGCTTGGCTTCATTAGGAAAAAAAAAATCTGGAAGAACAGAGCTTGAAAGCCGTGCATTTCCCAGTAAATTATTTTTCACCAATCCCTGTCCTGTGTTCTCATTGAGCCGGGCAAACAAGTGGAAAGACAGATCTGGCTGTCACTTCTCGTTCGGCCCTCCTTGCCAACGACCTAAAGACATTATTCTGGGCAGCCCAAAGCTTGTTGGTATATTTCTTGACAGTCATTGGTGTTTAAGAACGATGAAGCTTAAACCAATTATGAATAGCTGCCACTGCAGAAATCCTGATCAATACGTGTACAACACAAGGTCAATTTTTCTTGTAATAATATTTCACGACGGGGCCTAACCACAGAGGAACATGCTGTCGTTCTATATGTGACTTTCCCACAATTGCTTGATATATGCTCATTCAGAATAGAGCTGGAAGGGACCTCGGAGGTCATCTAGTCCAGCCCCCTGCTCAAGCAGGAGACCCTCTACCATTTCGGACAAATGGCTGTCCAGTCTCTTCTTAAAAACCTCCACTGTTGGAGCGCCCATGGTTTCTGGAGGCAAAGCTGTTCCACTGGTTGATTGTTCTCACTGTTAAGTTTCTCCTTAATTCCAGGTTGCTTCTCTTCTGGGTTAGTTTCCACCCATTGCTTCTTGTCCTGCCTTCAGGGCCTTTGGAGAATAGGTGGACCCCCTCCTCCTCTTGGTGGCAGCCCCCCCCTCAAATACTGGAAGACTGCTATCGTGTCCCTCCCTCATCCTTCTTTTCTCTAGACTGGCCAAACTCAATTCTCGCAACTTTTCTTCATACGCTTTAGCCTCCAGGCCTTTCAGCATCTTTGTCGCTCTTCTCTGCAGTTTTTCCAAAATCTCAACATCTTTTGTGTTTTTTTTTGTAACGTGCTGACCAAAATATGCTTTTTGTTATATATGCTGTTGTTTACGGATTCCTGGAAAAAGAGACCATCTCTGTGTGTAGTTTGGCTACCCCACTTTGCAGTCCTTTGCACTTAAAAAAGAGTTGTATTCCCTAGCAAGCCTGTTCTGTCTGTCCCTGCCTTGTCTTGCAAGATAAGAGTTCAGATTTGAAGAGGCGACTCGGTGCAGCCGTACTTTGCCAGACAGAAGTGAATTGCACAGATAACCAGCAAATTAAGGTTATTTTCTTTTTGTGCGGCTGTGGCAGCTGCCAAATTATAATTGGAGAATATATGACATTAACAAAAAAACGGGAGCCGGGGAGGAGAGGATTTGAAAGCTAACCCCTCTGGAGGGCATCAAGTTAGAAAAATGCGCTTTAAGATAACGCAAACACCAGAATTGCCTCATTAGACAAACGCCAAGTTAAGCGTTCCCTCTGCAATGGTAAATATTCCATATGGGGAGTTTACCAGCAAGGCACAAGATTGTTGATTCGGATGTAAAAATTAATTGCCTCCAGTTTGTGATGATTACTCTCCGCCCCCTCTTTCTGTGTGTACATATGTATATAAGATTAGATGACACCAAGCCAGTGTTGACTCCTATGCAACCGGAAATGTAGATTTTTGGCACGCCAACTTGTCCCTAACCGGGTTTTTCAGATCTTTGAATGGTGCCCTCATCACCGCAACTGAATCCATCCACCCATCCTCACTGCAGGTGGTTCTCCCGTTGTCTTTCATCCCACCTTGGCCAACCCTGGAGAGCTAGGTTTTCTCACAAGGTATGTGAAAGAGGATAATTCCAGCCTGGACATTTGTGTTTCCTGAGGGAACACTGTGGACTTCCTTCCTTCCATGATAATAATAATAATAATAATAATAATAATAATAATAATAATAATAATAATAATAATAATAATAATAATAATAATAATAATAATAAGAAGAAGAAGAAGAAGAAGAAGAAGAAGAAGAAGAAGAAGAAGAAGAAGAAGAAGAAGAAGAAGAAGAAGAAGAAGAAGTTGGAAGGGACCTTGGAGGTCATCTAGTCCAACCCCCTGCTCAGGCAGGAAACCTTATACCATTTCAGACAAATGGCTGTCCAGTCTCCTCTTAAAAACTTCCAGTGTTGGACCATTCACCACCTCTGGAGGCAGGTTGTTCCACTGGTTACTTGTTCTAACTGTCAGGAAGTTTCTCCTTAGTTCTAGGTTGCTTCTCTCCTTGACTAGTTTCCATCCGTTGCTTCTTGTCCTGCTTTCAGGTGCTTTGGAGAATAGCTTGACTCCCTCTTCTTTGGGGCAGCCCCAGAGATATTGGAACATTGGCTATCATGTCACCCCTCACCCTTCTCTTCGTTAAACTACACATACCCAATTCCAGCAACCGTTCCCTATATGTTTTAGCCTCCAGCCCCCTAATCATCTTTGTTGCTCTTCTCTGTACCCTTTCTAGAGTCTCGACATCCTTTTTTACATCGTGGTGACCAAAACTGGATGCAATATTCCAGGTGTGGCCTTACCAAGGCATTGTAAAGTGGTATTAATACTTCACTTGATCTTGATTCTATCCCTCTGTTAATGCAGCCTAGCACTGTGTTGGCTTTTTTGGCAGCTGCAGCACACTGCTGGCTCATATTGTCTACTAAGACTCCGAGATCCCTCTCACAGTTACTACTATTGAGCAAGGTACCACCTATACTATACCTGTGCATTTGATTTTTCCTGCCTAAATGTAGAATCTTACTTTTTTCACCATTGAATTTCATTTTGTTAGATAGCGCCCAGTGTTTGAGTCTGTCCAGATCCTTCTGTATCTTAAGCCTATCTTCTGGAGTATTGGCTATTCCTGCCAGCTTGGTGTCGTCTGCAAATTTGATGAGTTCCCCATCTATCCCCTCATCCAAATCGTTAATGAAGATATTGAAGAGCACTGGGCCCAGAACAGAGCCCTGGGGCACCCCACTACACACTTCCTTCCATGTAGATGCGGTTCCATTGAGGACCACACGCTGAGTACGGCCTGTCAGCCAGCTACGAATCCATCTGGTGGTGATGCTATCTAACCCACATTTTTCTATCTTATCAAGTAGTAGGTTGTGATCTACTTTATCAAATGCCTTACTGAAGTCCAGGTAAATTATATCTACAGCATTCCTCTGGTCCACTAATTTTGTCACTTGGTCAAAGAATGCAATAAGGTTTGTTTGGCATGATCTGTTTTTGACAAACCCATGTTGACTTTTAGTGATGACTTTGTTTGCATCAAGGTGTTCGCTGATTTGTTGTTTGATTATCTTTTCCAGAATCTTCCCAGGTATTGAGGTCAGGCTGATAGGTCTGTAGTTTCCTGGATCTATTTTTTTCCCTTTTTTGAAGATGGGAACTACATCAGCTCTCTTCCAGTCCTCTGGTAGTTCCCCAGTGCTCCAGGATCTTTGAAAAATATAGTTCAGTGGTTCTGAGATCACGTCTGCCAGTTCCTTGAGAACCTTGGGGTGTAATCCATCTGGTCCTGGTGATTTGAACTCGTCTAGGCTGGACAGGTGCTCACTTACCATTTTCTTGCCTATCTTAACTTGCGTTTCTATTCTGTTTTTTATGGCACTGGTTTGGGTAGGTTGGACTGTTTTTTCCCTTTGTGTAAAGACAGATGCAAAAAACGAGTTAAATCGTTCTGTTTTCTCCCTATTGCTTGTCACCTTCTTGCCACTTTCCCCCACTAATGGACCAATCATTTCCTTAATATTTTCTTGTTTTTTATATGTTGAAAGAAGCATTTTTTGTTATTTTTGACTTTGGTCGCAAGCCTTAGTTCATTTTGAGCCTTAGCTTTCCTCACTTCATCTTTGCAGGCACGGGCTATTTGCTGATATTCTGACTTAGTTATGTGCCCCTCTTTCCACTTCTTATTCCTTCCTTCCTTCCTTCCTTCCTTCCTTCCTTCCTTCCTTCCTTCCTTCCTTCCTTCCTTCCTTCCTTCCTTCCTTCTTTCCTTCCCC
Organism: Vipera berus; assembly: GCF_964194415.1. Classification (NCBI taxonomy): domain Eukaryota; kingdom Metazoa; phylum Chordata; class Lepidosauria; order Squamata; family Viperidae; genus Vipera; species Vipera berus. The sequence continues at coordinate 121,390,741 of NC_138206.1, read as the reverse complement.
TTACTCCTTTACTTTCTTCCTTTCTCCCTCCCTCCCTCCCTCCCTCCCTCTCTCCTTCCCTTCTTCCCTCCCTCCCTCCCTCCCTCCCTCCCTCTCTCCAATCTTCCTTCCTTCCTTCCTTCCTTCCTTCCTTCCCCTCCTTTTCTTCCTTCCTTTCTCCCTCCCTCCCTCCCTTCCTCCCTCTCTCCTTCCCTCCTTCCCTCCCTCCCATATTCTTCCCTCCCTCCCTTCCTCTCTCCAATCTTCCTTCCTTCCTTCCTTCCTTCCTTCCTTCCTTCCTTCCTTCCTTCCTTCCTTCCCTCACTTCCCCTCCCCCTTCCTCCCCTTTACGTTCCAGAGAACTAGGGAGCATCTGAGAGACTTTCTCAAATGTCACGATTCCCTTAGCAAATTGTTTTCTGAAGTCTTCCTTAAATATACGTCATAGTTGCTCCTGGGATGTTTCTGCAAAATGAAAAGGAAGCAAGATACAGAAAGAACTTGCTGGCTGCCATCTTATACCACAAGTATCCCTTTAGTTTTAGGTCGCGTAATGAAATAGAGAAGGCTCGATTATTTTGTGATGTAAGGGAAAAACCTCTATTAACCAAATAGAAATACTTCTTCACCAGAGGCGGTCCTTGGCAACTCAGCCCGGAATTTCCATTGCTAAAGCAAGATAGTCGTTACGTGAGTTTTGCCCCATTTTGTGACCTCTCTTGTCACAGTTGTTCAGTGAATCACGGCAGTTGTTAAGTTAGTAACACGGTTGTTAAGTGAATCTGTATTCCCCCATTGACTTTGCTTCTCAGAAGGTCGCAAAAGGGGGGGAAATCACGTGATCCCCAGACGCTGCAACAGTCATAAGTACATGCCAGTTGCCAAGCCTCTGAATTCTGTCCACGTGACCCTGGGGATTCTGCAACGGGTCGTAAGTGTGAAAAATTGTCCTAAGTCACTTTTGTTTTAAAAAGTGCCCCTGTAATTTTGAACGGTCACAAATGAACAATCGTTAAGTCGAGGACGATATGGACTTGCTAAATATCTTTTGCTAGGGAATGTTTATTCTACCAGATGGAACCTTGCAAATCTCTATCAAAATAGATTTTTTTAAAAAACAAAAATTCTTAAACACGTTCATACCTCCCTTGCAAACAGCCCTACAATTATTTTTATTATTTATTCCAGCCATCTGGCTTAAACTGCATCCTCTGTAGTCCACCACAAATTTACGTTCCGGCTGCTGTTGACTTGAAATATTCTCTGTAATATTTCATTGCTGCATCTCCAGCTGTGCAGCTTGGTCTACAAGGCATCTGAGCGTTTGATTTAAGCGGATTCCTGTCTCTCAGACCCCAGCGGAGTTGGCCAATCTTATGATTGAAGTGCCGTATAATTCCTAGTGATAAAAAAAGAAGGAAAATAAATTAGCATTAATGCAAATTCTTCACTCCTTTAAGGTGTGAGATGCTAGGGAAGGATCAGTCAGGCTACTGCTAGGCTTTGGTGCTGCATTCTTAGGAAATAGAAGATAAGATAAGGTAAGATGACATGAGATAAGATAAGGTAAGGTAAGGTAGGGTAGGGTAGGGTAGGGTAGGGTAAGGTAGGGTAAGGTAAGGTAAGGTAAGGTAAGGTAAGGTAAGGTAAGGTAAGGTAAGAAGGTAAGTTAAAGTAAGATAAGGCAAGGCAAGACCAAGACAAGACCAAGACCAAGACCAAGACCAAGACCAAGACCAAGACCAAGACCAAGACAAGACCAAGACCAAGACCAAGACCAAGACCAAGACCAAGACCAAGACAAGACCAAGACAAGACAAGACAGGACAGGACAGGACAGGACAGGACAGGACAGGACAGGACAGGACAGGACAGGACAGGACAAGACAAGACAAGACAATCTTTATTGTTATTTTTTTTACTGTGGGCACAGATCAAAAAATGAAATTTAGTTGCCCACTCTCAAAGAGAACACATACATAACACGCCTAAACAGACTATATACAACATACACATACTATATACAACATAGATCTACACGCTCCTAATACTGACAACAATTAACCTGCGGAACAGCCTGCCTCCAGAAGTCGTGGCTGCTCCATCACTGGAGGGTTTTAAGAAAAAAACTGGACAACTGTTTGTCTGAAATGGTATAGGGTCTCCTGCCTGAGTAGGGGGTTGGAGTAGAAGACCTCCGAGGTCCCTTCCAGCTCTATTCTCATTGACTGACCAGGCTGAGCCCGAGGGAGGGATCCACCGGTTGACTCAGGAGGTTTCTCCTATATTCCAGGTTGCTTCTCTCCTTGATCAGCTTCCAACCATTGTTTCTCGTCCTTCCCTCTGGTGCTTTGGAGAACAACTTGGCCCCCTCTGCCTTGTGGCAGCCCCTCAAATACTGGAACGCTGCTATCATGTCTCCCCTATTTCTTCTTTTCTTTAGACTAGCCAAACCCAAGTCCCGCAGCCGTTCTTCCTATGTTTTAGTCTCCAGGCCTTGGATCATCTTAGTTGCTCTTCTCTGAACTTTTTCCAAACTCTCACCATCTTTTTTGTGACACGGTGACCAAAATTGGCTGTAGTATTCCAGGTGGGGGGTCTTACTAAGGCTTCATAAAGCGGTAGTAGTACTTCACGTGCTCTCAATTCTATGCCTCTGTTTATACAACCCAGGATTGTATTAGCTACAACCCAGGATCGTATTAGAGTTGAAATTATATATTCGTCACTACAGATTAATTGGTAACCTCCCTCTGTACACGTACTTGTGTTTTGTTTCTTTTGTTTTTTTGCAGTAGTATAAATTTCTTGCTTGACTTGATTTCCCTTCCTCCAAGTTATTTGAGTTTTGGATTACATTTTTGGTGTAGACCCGTTCGGCTGGTTTTCCACAGCTGAATTTCAGCGCCCCCCCACCCCACCCCGTTCCAGATGGTTTCTTGTTTTACGCCATTGCGTGACTGATTTAAACTTGTGATTAGGCCAACTTTCTTTCGGAGCGCAAAGCTTCCTTCCAGAGGCACATTTTCCTTGACTTGGAAGTGCCGACATGCTTTCAAACTACTGTAAAAAAATAATAATGTGTCCGTTAAAGCTGAATTTCAGCTGGATCAAAATGGGAGCTTCCGCGTAGGCATATTTTGTTGCAGTACACATTCATCAAATGGAAAGTTGGATTTTGGACAGGTGCAAAACTGGGCTCATGGGTCGAGGAGTCCATTTCTCTGTATCCAAAGTTTAAAAAAAACCTGGGACATGTTCAGGGAATCAGGACGATCGACAGATTAAAATCAAAACCTCTTAAGGCCAATCTTATTATACTCATAAAAGGGGATTATCAAAGGGTCCTCCAAATTTTCAATGACTCATTGGCTAATCACAAATCCCATCATCCAAGAAGCGAGGCAAGCCACCAAAACAGATATTTCTAATACATATAGATGGCTGGGACTTTTTATTTTCATTTTTACTGCTTTTTTCTGACCGGCGCGTAGAGTTAAGGTGATAGGCAGAAACACACTACCGCACAATCTAATCCACTATAACCGATTTCCATAATTAGCATATCTAATATGCAGTTATGAAGCCACCCAGATTCGTAACAAATGCAGAGAGTTTGATGTGTTGGCAACTAGAGCCCTGGCAAAGGATGCCAGTACGAAAGCACACCCCTTTGTGTGGAACACAATTTGGACAGATACAATGATGACACCTATCACCCATCGGCAATTTCAGCCAATCTCGTAAGAATCTGAAAATTATATTACTCGAATCCGGTTGAATTACTTCAGCTCCATTTTGCGGGTCCCTGCCTTGTGACAAAACTTAAGGCCCATTGACTTTAATGAAAATACTCGGAGTATGACTAACTCTGTTTCTTACTAATAGCAGGTTAATGAGAGGGAAAGGAGTACAAAGTACTCTTAAAAGATGCCGTCGCCCAAATGGCCTTATTTTAATTGCGCAATAGGAAAAAGTGGAGGGAGTCATCAGTGAACTGAGAAGACCACAAAAATTAAAGAACAAAAATTAGAGCTGCTCCATTCCCCTGGGATTGTGTGTGCTTGGTTCTTCTTGGGGGGCACACAGATATATAACTGAGAAACCAAGTCCCTGTAGAGTTTCTTCTCTGGATTGTGATGGAGAAGAGACTTACTTGATTCTCCTTCTTCCCCTCCTCCTCCTCCTCCTCCTCCTCCTCCTCCTCCTCCTCCTCCTCCTCTTCTTCTTCTTCTTCTTCTTCTTCTTCTTCTTCTTCTTCTTCTTCTTCTTCTTCTCCTCCTCCTCCTCCTCCTCCTCCTCCTCCTCTTCCTCTTCTTCCTCTTCTTCCTCTCCTCCTCCTCCTCCTCCTCCTCTTCTTCTTCATCTTCTCCTCCCCCTCTTCTTCTTCTTCTTCTTCTTCTTCTCCTCCTCCTCCTCCTCCTCCTCCTCCTCATCATCATCGTCTTCTTCTTCTCCTCCTTCTCCTTCTCCTCTTCTTCTTCATCTTCTCTTCCTCCTCTTCTTCTTCTTCTTCTCCTCCTCCTCCTCTTCTCCTCCTCCTCCTCTCCTCCTCCTCCTCCTCCTCTTCTTCTTCTTCTTCTTCTTCTCCTCCTTCTCCTCTTCTTCATCTCCTCCTCCTCCTCCTCCTCTTCTTCTTCTTCTCCTCCTCCTCCTCTCCTCCTCCTCCTCCTCCTCTTCTTCTTCTTCTTCTTCTCCTCCTCCTCCTCGTCTTCTTCTTCTCCTCCTTCTCCTCCTCTTCTTCATCTCCTCCTCCTCCTCTTCTTCTCCTCCTCCTCCTCTCCTCCTCCTCCTCCTCCTCGTCTTCTTCTTCTCCTCCTTCTCCTTCTCCTCTTCTTCATCTTCTCCTCCTCCTCCTCTTCTTCTTCTTCTTCTCCTCCTCCTCCTCTTCTCCTCCTCCTCCTCTTCTTCTTCTTCTTCTTCTTCTTCTTCTTCTCCTCCTCCTCCTCCTCCTCTCCTCCTCCTCCTTCTCCCTTCTCCCTTTTCCCTCCTCCTCCTCTTCTTCTTCCTTCCTCTTCCTCCTCCTCCTCCTCCTCTTCCACTCTTCTCCCACCACGGAAAGAGGTCTTCAAAGAAGATGAAAAGACAGCATTTCCTGCAGAGCAGCCAATGTCTTTTTCTCGACTTTTAATGCTTCGGAGCTTGTGATGACACAGGGATTGTTTGTGAAGAAGTCGTGTCATGTGAATAATTAAAAGGCCTTCCGTTTTCTTTTTCTTTTTTTTTATATTACTATTTCACGTTCTCTCCAGGGCTGAGAGAGATTAAGCATAAATAAACAGGGCCTCTCCAGTATTCAGTCTGTTTCAAACCAAGAGATATTATAAAAAGTTCCAGCATCTTGCTTCATAATTCTACCCGAGAAGGCTGAGAAGTCTAAAAGATTAATTGGGAATAATCATATTTTGAGCTTTATAAGTCATTTGGAACTTTTTAAAACTAAGCGTTAGGCAAACAACTGCTAAATCATAAAGTGCCGAACAAGAATAGCTAAAGAACTGTAAAATTGTCCGTAATTTTGTAATCCGTCTGGGGGAAAAAAATGAAAAGGGAGGTTTTCATGATCATACAATGCAACTAATCGACTCCCGAGAATTGTGTCAGTTAGCAAGCTTGTGTTCCATGCTGTTTCTTGGCAACTTTTTGGGAAGTGGCCTGCCATTGTTTTTTTCTTAGGGCTGAGAGTGAGTGACCGGCTCAAAGTCACCCAGTTGAATTTGTGTTTCTCCTGGATTTTTAACACCTAAAAATTGATCTAAAAATATAGATCAAACTAATGGGTGGGTGGGTGGGGGGCGGAGACTTGATGATCTAGCAGGCACTGCACAGTGACAATGAAATCTAATGTATGTGTTGATTTAGATATGGGTTCCATTAAATTATTGATAATTACAGCCAGATAAAAGTCTTGATAGGACTCAAACCAGTGTCTTCCTGCTTCTATTTTTATACTCCAAATATTATGGCATGCTGGGCAATAGATATCATGGGTGGATTGATAAATTCATTGCAAGTCATAATGGTTTTGAGTAATCTTTCTCTCTCTCTCTCTCTTTTTCTTTCCTTCCTTCCTTCTCTCTCACCCCCCTCTCTCTTTCTCTCCCTTCCTTCCTTCCTTCCTTCCTTCCTTCCTTCCTTCCTTCCTTCCTTCCTTCCTTCCTTCCTCCCTCCCTCCCTCCCTCCCTCCCTCCCTCCCTCCCTCTCTCTCTCTCTCTCTCTCTCTCTCTCTCTCTTTCTTTCTTCTTTCTCTTCTCTCTCTCTCTCTCTTTGTCTCTGGAAGCCCTGTTTGAGATGAAAAGGACACGTTGAAAGTGAAAAACGTTATTACAAGGCTAAATTATTAATTGAAGGACATGAAAGAAGAAAATGGAGGCAGATAGCTTTTCTGATCCACTTCACCTATTCTGTGAATCCAATCACCATTGTAGTTTTGATAAGTACCTTTTCTTTAATCAGATCAGCTTTAATCAGAGGTCCTTTGTCCCCCCCGCATTTACTGCCTCTGATGCTCCACGAGAGGCGTTGTTTGCTTTTAATGCTCTCCTTGATGGTTTCTGAACATTTCAGGCGCTTCTCTCTCAATGTGACATTCTACTGTGGATGTGACTCACTTGCACTCATGTTTTTGTACAGCCGAAAAACAGTCTCAGGTGTATAGCCGCTAACAAAAATAAAAATAAAAATAAAGGTGTTCCTGAGTCACTGCAAACCGTAACAGAAGCATATTACTCAAAGGAGAAACGTTAAATTTTCAAATATCATGTCTCTGTGGGAGAGTAGGAGAAAGAAAGCTTAGAGCTTGTTTTTTTCCCCCTCTCCAGAATTAAATTGAGAATGTTGACCTATCCATCCAGACTTCAAGTTAGACTGGTGTTCTGGCTTGAAGCCAAGAGGAGTCAAGCTAACTCAGAGCTGATTTGTGAAAATTCATCAAGAGGAGATGCAGATAGCTCCATCCTAGCCCTGCCCCAGATCAAAAATCTATACTAGGGGGTCTTCAAACTTGGCCCTTTTATGACTTGAGGACTTCAACTCCCAGAATTCCTCAGCCAGGGATGCTGGCTGAGGAATTCTGGGAGTTGAAGTCCACAAGTCATAAAAGGGCCAAGTTTGAAGTCCCCTCATCTATACAAACTATCGCTTCAGTAGGTTGATTTGATTGGGGAATAGGTTGAAGAGAAGATCTCCGAAATCAGAGTTCCTCAACCTTTCCTGGTTGGTGGCCTGGAGTGGGTGGGGGAAGGGGGGGGAGAAGAGGGGATGGCTTTGTGGGAGGGGGAGGTGTGTTTGCCTGCACCCACACTCGCATGAGCACCCTCTGCTCGTGGGGCCGAGAGCACCCAGAACACTTTTGTGAGTGGGGTTTTTCATGTGCGTGCACCAGCCAGCCACTCAGTTGCAAATAGGCCATGGACCGGTAATGGGCTACGGCCCACAGGTTGGGGACCCCTGTCATAAACTCCCAATTCCTTTGAATCGCCAGGTATCTGTGTGGAGCTCTCCATGGTGCTAATATCAGTACTAGGTGTTGGGATCACTTTAGAGCCCTGTGGATCCAGTTTATCTGAGGAACCATCTCACCCCAGTGGGACGGGTCCACCCTATCCATGCTGAGAGAGGACACATGCAGTGGACCCCCATCGGTCAAGGAATTCTAGCCGGTGGGGTCCCAGGAGAAGAGTCTTCTCTGCTGTGGCTCCTGCCCTCTGGAGCATCTCACCCCCCAGCTGAGATCTGCTCCCACCCTCCTGGCCTTCCATAAGAGCCTGGCTCTGCCAGATGGCTTGATGACCCAACAGGGGAGTATCCCTGGGAAGGAGGTTGACGGACCAATAGCGGATCTCACCTCCCCCTTCCTGCGTAGCCTGCCTCCTCCCTCCCCCATCTTAATTACAATTTCTGTTTTCATTGTTAATAGTAATATTTAGATTGCACGGTTTTACTGTTTTTAATGTTGTATGTCACCTGTGGCAAGGTCGATGGCAAATAAATTATATCTATAGCTATAGTGTATCATCTCTCTCTGTATCATCTATATCTGTGTCTTTCTGTCTATCCATCTATTCATCTGTCTGTCTGTCTGTCTCTCTCTATATATACACACACACACACTCCTATCTATATCTAATCTATATATCTCTATCTCTATCTCTATATCTAATCTATATATGATATCTATATCTATATCTATATCTATATCTATATCTATATCTATATCTATATCTATATCTATATCATCTATATCTAATCTCTCTCTCTTATCCATCCATCCATCCAGCTATCATCCAGCTATCATCTAGCCATCATCTAGCCATTTGTCTACCTACGTAAAAATAGATTCACCATTGGATGGCCGCAGGTGGTGGGGTTCAGATCTGTGGCCCAAAGACCGGCCGTGTTTCCACGGCATAGATTTTTGTATTTAATTCTGTAATGAAGAGGCTCGGTAACAGAAGGAGAATGAAGTAGCTGCAAAGCACAACATGATGTCGGTTGGATTCCAGTTTGGTTTATTAACCTTATTCCCACAATAAGCCTATTCTCCAGCAGAAAAGTTATCTCAATGCCTCTTCCATTTGATACACAGCAGGCTTTTTGCTGCAAAAAACACCAACAAAAGATGATCGTATCTTTTTAATTCCGAAAGGATCTTTAAGTAGCTTTTCTCTCAATTAGATGCAAATGGAACGGGTGGATTTGACCGCATCTGATCTCTTAAGACTTGAAAGGGAGGAAGAATTGGGAACAATTGATTATTAAATGGGGATCAAATCCAGACAGGCAAAAATCTGAGATTAGACTAGTTATTAAATGATATTTTCTCTCTATATATTTTTGCAGTGCTGGAGAGGGACTGCCTCTGCTTTATCAGTGAGAAAACAAACAGACTTGAGATTATCTTGGGAAGGCAACTTAATTCGGCTTCCGTTACACATAGATGCAGCTGTTTGCTTCTGCTTTCTATTTAATTAGTTGTGAGCCCTATTTTGAAATATTATTATTAGATGGGGATGGCACTGGTTTATTCATTAAATCTAATGGATTTTTAAACTATCTTTCATGCTAAATTATCTTTTCTGAGGCATTTCTGAAGCAGCATTGAATAAGACAACCTTTTAAAAATATGATTAATTGTTATGTATTGTACTTTTAAATTATTTTTTTCATCTCGTTTGCTCTAAGACTCGAGACAAACAGTCCCTTACAAATTTCCTTTGTCCAACAGTCCTTGGGTTATTAGATCTTATTTCTGTTTGGTTATAGCAGCACCTGGGTCAAATACAGGTAAGTCCTCCACTTACGACGAGAGTGGAGCCCAACATTTATGTTGCTAAGTGAAACATTTGTTAAGTGAGTTTGCCTCACTTTACGACTTTGCTGGCTGCCCTTGTTAAGCGAATCGTTGCCTTTGTTTCCCCCATTGACTTTGCTGGTCAGAAGGCCACAAAAGGAGATCATGTGACCCTGGGACACTACGACCGTCATAAATATGAGTCAGTTGCCAAGCTGTCTGATCAGGTGACCACAGGGATGCTGCAAATGCTCCTTAAGGGTGAAAAGCGGTCATAAGTCCCTTTTTTCAGTGTGGTCATAACTTTGAACGGTCGCTAAATGAACTGTTTTAAGTCGAGGACTAGCTGCTTCATCCTAATCATCTTTGCAAATTATAGTAACCTCATATCAGACCATTAGCTACCTTTATTTTTTCCAAGGTATTTTTTATATATATAAACATATACATATACATATACATATACATATACATATACATATACATATACATATACATATACATATACATATACATATACATATACATATACATATACATATACATATACATATACATATACATATACATATACATATACATATACATATACATATACATATATACATACATACATACATACATACAGAAAGGCTTCACTTTCTTAGGGTCTTGCGGAAGAACAGGGTAGAACAACGGCTAATGACCCTCTTTTACCGGTCTACTATAGAGAGCGTCCTCTCGCACTGTATGGTGGTTTGGTATGCTGGCCTGGCAGCCACGGATGGGAAGATATTACAGAGGGTAGTGAGCACAGCACAAGACATTGTGGGCTGTCCCCTGACACCACTGGATGACATCGCCAGGGCTCGTTGCCTTGGAAGAGTGAGGAAGATTCTCAGGGATGACTCACACCCTGGACGGTATCTCTTTACTCTCCTACCATCGGGTAGGAGATATAGGAGTATAGCCAGCCGTACCAAGAGGCTGAAAAATAGCTTTTATCCGTGGGCTGTTAGGCTTCTAAATGGGACATAATCTCTGTGAACGTATGCAGAATTGACTTGGGAGGCCGGTGTGTGGTTTAGTGGGTTCACATGGTGTGGTAGGATGGAGGGTTTGTTGTCACTGTGTGCTGGGGGGAGGGAGCACGGGGGGAGGCTCAGCTAATCTCAATGTACACATGTTGTACTTTGACAATAAAGGTTTATTATATATATAATAAGGGGCAGAGATACAATTGCACTATGTGACTGTGTTTTGAGACCCCTGCCATGGCTCCTGGACCATCGGGGCAGCCCGTGTTCTCCAGCTACAATCAACCCAATCGCAAACAATCGAGGTTCCACCAACTCACCTCTCCAAACACACACACATATATATATATCCATATCTGTGCTTATATTTATTTTGTGCAAACCCATGCATATATTTATATTTATATATTTATGCGAAAAGCAAGGAAAAAGAGAAAGCGAAATCGCATTACACGAGAAAAACCATGCAGGCTGATGTTTAGGTAAATCATGAAACTACGACTACATAAATTAATGTCAATTGGTCTTACCGTTGTACTGATTGAGTGCCACTTTATAAGTAGGCCGTGAGCGCTTTCAAATCTAATTTTAGAGGGTGACTTGGGAAATAATTCTTTTTTTTAGCACTGAACAATTATTGTCTTGCCTTACCCCCCCTTGCATAAAAAGTTCCTAATTTAAGAAATTGTGGGTGCTCCATCACTGGAGGTTTTTAAGAAGAGACTAGACAGTCACTTGTCTGAGATAGTATAGGTTCTCCTGCTTGAGGAGGGGGCTGGACTAGAAGACCTCCAGGGTCCCTTCCAATTCCATTCCATTCCATTCCATTCCATTCCATTCCATTCCATTCCATTCCATTCCATTCCATTCTATTCTATTCTATTCTATTCTATTCTATTCTATTCTATTCTATTCTATTCTATTCTATTCTATTCTATTCTATTCTATTCTATTCTATTCTATTCTATATTCTATTCCATTCCATTCCATTCCATATCTTCTCTTCTCTTCTCTTCTCTTCTCTTCTCTTCTCTTCTCTTCTCTTCTCTTCTCTTCTCTTCTCTTCTCTTCTCTTCTCTTCTCTTCTCTTCTCTTCTCTTCTCTTCTCTTCTCTTCTCTTCTCTTCTCTTCTCTTCTCTCCTCTCCTCTCCTCTCCTCTCCTCTCCTCTCCTCTCCTCTCCTCTCCTCTCCTCTCCTCTCTTCTCTTCTCTTCTCTTCTCTTCTCTTCTCTTCTCTTCTCTTCTCTTCTCTTCTCTATTCTCTGTATTCCATTAAAACATAACTACAGGGCCTCATCAGATTTTCTTTTGAAACTGGAATAAAACTGAGTTGATTCTGCTGGAATCAACTAGCAAAGCAGGAAAATATAAAAATTGGGAGTTTGTATTCTGATTTCTCTCTCTCTCTCTCTCTGTCTCTTTTATTCCTGTGGATAAAAGAAACCTTTTCGTCTGAACAAGCTGAACCCACAAGAAAATGTGGACAGATGTTCGGAGGGACCTTTCTGAGTATTTGGATTAAGAGAAAATGTGATTAAGGTTTGCCTAACTCCCAAGATTAATTTTTATTTTAAGAGGCTTTCCCCAAATTTATTCCGTCACATTATTTTTAATTTATGGGTTGCTAACCAGCTACCTTTAGCAAGGGATTTTTTTTTTGACTGCATGAATGGCAACGCATGATGAGGCACGACTTACGACCACGATGGAGCCCAATTTTTCTGTTGCTAAGTGAGACAATTGTTAAGCGAGTTTTGCCCTGTTTTAAGACTTTCCTTGCCACAGTTGTTAAGCGAATCACTGCAGTGGTTAAGTTGGTAAACCGGTCCTTAAGTGAATCTGGCTTCCCCATGGAAGCAAAAGGGGATCATGTGACTCCACGATGCTGCAACTGTCATGAGTACATGCCAGTTGCCAAGCCTCCGAATTTTGATCACGTGACAATGTGGATGCTAAAACGGTCATTAAGTGTGAAAAACGGTCGCATGAGTCACTTTTTCCAGTGCTGTTGTAAGTTCAAACAGTCACTAAATGAGTGTAAGTCAAGGACCACACGCACTTGTAGTTAATGCTGCTTCTTTGCAGCATGTTAACCTCAAGTATTTATACAAGTAGTCCTCAATTTACAGCAGCACTGATTTTGCGGCTGAAATGTGGTTGTAAATCAAGGGCTGGGTTGTAAATCAAGGACTCCAGGGTAGTTGTGCAAATATACTCCTGGATATTGTTGCAGCCTGTTGTCATTCAGAGGTAGCTTCAAGAGACATTCACAAGTGTTATTTCGGTTAGTTCAGACAGTGTAATTCTATCCAGAACTGTGTCCTGGCCTTACCAAGGAGAGGAAGGCTTAAAGGGGGAAGGAAATGTGTCAGATTTACCCTGCATTCATAAATTCCAATCAGGTTCCATGCAACTATAAATAGATCCCATAGCCAGATTTTGGCAGGTCCAGCAAAAAAAGCTAGGCAGAAAAAGAATTTAAAGAGAACCTGAACAGAATAACAGAGTTGGAAGGGACCTTGGAGGTCATCTAGTCCAACCCCCTGCTCAGGCAGGAAACCCTGTACCATTTAAGACAAATGGCTGTCTAGTCTCTTCTTAAAAGCTTCCAGTGTTGGAGCATTCACAGCTTCTGGTGGCAGGTTGTTCCACTGGTTAATTGTTCTAACTGTCAGGAAGTTTCTCCTTAGTTCTAGGTTGCTTCTCTCCTTGGTTAGTTTCCATCCGTTGCTTCTTGTCCTGCCTTTGGGCGCTTTGGAGAATAGCTTGACTCCCTCTTCTCTGGGGCAGCCCCTGAGATACTGGAAGGCTGCTGTCCTGTTCCCCCTCGTCCTTCTCTTCATTAAACTAGACATACCCAATTCCAGCAACCGTTTTTTATATGTTTTAGACTCCAGTCCTCTAATCATCTTTGTTGCTCTTCTCTGCTCTCTTTGCAGATTCTCAACATCTTTTTTACATTGTGGTGACCAAAACTGGATGCAGTATTCCAAGTGTGGCCTTACCAAGGCCTTATAAAGTGGTCTTAACACTGCAGGTGATCTTGATTCTGTCCCTCTGTTGAGGCAGCCTAGCACTGTGTTGGCTTTTTTTGGCAGCTGCAGCACACAGCTGGCTCCTATTTAAGTGATTGTCCACTTGGACTCTGAGATCCCTCTCATAGTTACTACCTGAGTTGATTGCTTTCTAGATACTAGCCACTTATGACCTTACCCTAATGTAGCTGGCCCTGATCAGGCCATTCAACAAGATTATTGTACTTTTTCAGTCACCTACCCAGGTCAACAATCTATTCAAAGAGATTCAGATGATCCCTACCCATCAGAGAACAACAGAATAACAGGGTTGGGAGGGACCTTGGAGGTCTTCTAGACCAACCCCCTGCTGAAACAGGAGACCCTGCACCATTCCAGACAAATGTTGTCCAATCACTTCTTAAAAGCCTCCAGTGTTGGAGCACCCACAATTTCTGAAGGCAAGTTGTTCCACTGATTAACTGTTCTCATTGTCAGGAAATTTCTCTTTAGTTCCAGGTTGCTTCTCTCCTTGATTAGTTTGCTTCTTGTCCTGCCTTCAAGTATTTTGGAGAATAGGTTGACTCCCCTCTCTTCTTTGGGGCAGCCCCTGAGATATTGGAAGGCTGCTATCATGCCACCCCTAGTCCTTTTCATTAAACTAGACCTACTCAATTCCTGCAACCGTTCTCCATGTGTTTTAGCCTCCATTCCCTAACATAGCTGTGGGCCCACCATCTTCTCGATCTCCTTTGCCAGTAACTTCCCAGTCAACGTGAGGTTGACCCAATGGTTCAAAATGGACCAGACCTTGAATATAACTCGAATATCTCTTGAATAAGTCCCATAAAGACGATGTTTGGATATTCTGTTCATACGCGGGATAGTTTTAGTTTGGCCTCCGGCGTCAGTTAGCCTCACAAGATAGTAATGTTCTACCATCTGTATGATTGTAGGAAAGAGATTTCTGAAGCAAGTTTTTAAAAATTAACAGAATGTTCTGTATTCGGGGGGGGGGAAGGCTTATCAAATATTCAAAAGTAGGTAGGAAAATAATTAGGGACAGTATATTGTAATGGAGACGGTGGGCTGATGACGCTAACTGAGATAAACAGAGGAGGCCGGGATGAAAGTGTGAACGTGGTTACATAAGCCACACCGTCTCTGCATGCTTGGCTGGTTTCATACAGTTTCTGCCCTCAACAATAGAGTTTTCCTGAGAGAGGCCTCTCTCTGAAAGGCAGTTTCAAGACAGAGCATCATGGCTTGCGTTTACCTTAAATCGTATCCTTATTTTACATTCCTAGTTGGCGTCTCTGCCCTTTTTCTATAATCCGTCTCCGGTGTGTTGCATTAAAGCATGTGGTAGCATTTAATTGTGTTATTATTAATCTCCCGCTTCTTCATAATACGGGAGCCAAATACCGTATTATTTCATGGGAAGATGGGACACGGAGCAGAGAGCGACATAAATTGCTCACAGGCAAGCTATTCTAGAAGACTTACAGGAGAGAGAGATGGAGTATCTCCATGTTATACTTGCATTAAATGTCATTCAGCAATTTGTGCTTGCGGTATCTGTTCTTCTCTACTTGAGGCGTATGAATTATTGCTTCAGATAATAAATTCTACATTTCTTCTTCTTTCCCCCCCCCCCCCCCCCCGAGGTTGCTGGTTAGGTCTGATTACGCAGCTCTGCTCTGGCCCATCTTCCATCTGATTCTATTTATTGTGAGCAATTCTGAGTTTCTGACTCGTTCTAATCCCTGACTAATTATAGTCCCTATTTCAGGAGGTAGGGGAATACCTTGATACAACCGGTGTTCTTCGAGAAGGCGTAAATAGGATGGATTAGAATTGCTATTACCTGGCTTAATCTGTTCTTCTACACATGTTATCTGGCTTTTCTAAAAATAAATAAAGACTTAAGCAGTGTGGCGCAGGGATTTTAGCTTTGGGCTGGAAACAGGAAGCAAATCCTTTTCTGATGGCTGGGAAATCATGTAGCGTGAAGCTGGTGGAGATCACTTTAACTTCCTTTGGAAAAGAGGTTTTCTTTCCCAAGGCAACTGGACTTTCTTGGTTTGGCGTTTCGCTTCTCATCCAAGAAGCTTCTTCAGTTCTGACTGGAGGGTGGAAAATGGAAGGATTCAGGGTGGTGACGGCGTGGTTAGAATGCAGTATTGCAGGCTAGGTCTGCTCATGGCCAGGGATAAGATTGGCTCAGCCTTCCATTCTTCTGAGGACGGTAAAATGAGGACCCAGTTTGTTGGGGGCAAAAGGCTGAGTCTGTAAACTGCTTAGAGAGGGCTGTAGAGAACTGTGAAGCGGTATATAAGTCTAAGTGCTATTGCTATTGCTATCTATCCTTCCTTCCTTCCTTCCTTCCTTCCTTCCTTCCTTCCTTCCTTCCTTCCTTCCTTCCTTCCTTCCTTGTGGTTAGAATGCAGTATTACAGGCTGACTCTGCCCACAGTCAGGAGTTCGATCCTGACTGGCTCAAGGTTGCTCAGCCTTCCATCCTTCTGAGGTCAGTAAAATGAGGAGCCAGATTGTTGGGGGCAACAGGGTGATAGATAAGTACTATTGCTATCCTTCCTTCCTTCCTTCCTTCCTTCCTTCCTTCCTTCCTTCCTTCATTCATTCCTTCCTTCCTTCCTTCCGGTTAGAATGCAGTATTACAGGCTGACTCTGCCCACAGTCAGGAGTTCGATCCTGACTGGCTCAAGGTTGCTCAGCCTTCCGAGGTCAGTAAAATGAGGAGCCAGATTGCTGGGGGCAACAGGGTGATATATAAGTCTAAGTGCTATTGCTATCCTTCCTTCCTTCCTTCCTTCCTTCCTTCCTTCCTTCCTTCCTTCCTTCCTTCCTTCCTTCCTTCCTTCCTTCCTTCCTTCCTTCCCTTCGTGGCACAGTGGATGGAATGAACCTTTGCAAGCTGACTCTGCCCATTGCCAGGAGTTCGATCCTGATCGGCTCAAGGTTGACTCAGCTTTCCATCCTTTTGAGGTCAGTAAAATGAGGATCCAGATTGTTGGGGGGTCAATAGGCTGACTCTGTAAACCGCTTAGAGAGGGCCGTGAAGCGCTATATACGTCTACGTGCTATTGCTATTGAGTCAGAACTGAAGAAGCTTCTTGGATGAGAAGCCAAACATTTTCAAGGGAAGAAACCAAATCCCGTTGCCTTTTGAAAAAAAACAACACCTTTGAGTCATACTTTGGAAAAATGTCCTGTTTATTCTGAGAACATTATTCCCTAGGGCCTTTTCCCCCCCATGGGCCTTCTCTTTAAATCATTGAAGCAGCCTAAGGAGAAATTTCCTGACAGTGACAACAATTAATCCGTGGAAGGACTTGCCTCCAGAAGTTGTGGGTTGACGTTTTGAGGTTTTCAAGAAGAGATTAACAGCCATTTGACCAGGGTGGTATAGAGTCTCCTGACTGAGTAGGGGGTTGGACTAGAAGACCTCCAAGGTCCCTTTCCTCTCTTTTATTCTGTATTCTCAATTAATGTTAACTCCCGGTGTTTGCCAAGAGTAATCCCTCTAGTTTTCTCTGCGAGATTCTGGAAGGAGTTTGCAATCTCTCGAAGACATTTGTCAAAGTGATCTCCATTAGCTCATAAAAGCACAAATCCCTTCACAGCATTGGAAAAAGGGATCAATAAACATTCAGTGATCAGGAAAGCAATCTTTTCCCCCAGTGTTCAGCAGTCGACTCCTACCAGATGTCTAAACAGTTTAAAAGCACTGAGTCTCGCAAGCAACAGTGCTGTTTTTAAATAAAATTTACACATGTTAGCAAAAGGAAGGTGGGTGTTTTTTTTTTAAAAAAAGTTCCCTTTTCTTTTCCGAATATTGACAGTTTAAATTAACCCAATTATTCACTAGTCATATACCTGCTAATAAAAGCTGACAAAATTAATTGAGCATCCGTCACAAATTCAGCCACCAACTAGACATTTCTACTGAGGCTGTAAGGATGGGGGTTGCTGTGCTTTGCACGAGCGTAAAACAAATACTTTCTGATTTCCTTAAAACGCTTTCCATTCCAGCCTGCCATTAATTTAATTACATTTAATTAGTATGGCAATAAAAGAGCCACTGTCTTAATTCCCTAGCCTGTTTCCTGGAATTTTATTCCTCAGAGAAATAGGACGAGTTACTGATGAACAGCTGGATAGGTCTGGGGGACAAGAAAGCCCATCATAACGGATGATATGTCATATACAAGCCGTGTATCGATCGTAAAATTAACGCCGCTATTAATTACTGCCACCTTTTTCCTCCTGTGACTTACACAACATAAAGCAAACGCTTTTACATTCTTGTTGTTTCAGGCAGCAAACACTGTTCAAAAGTAATCCTTGACTTACATCCATTCATTTAGTGACTGTTCGAAATTACAGTGGCATTGAAAAAAGTGACTGACAGCTGATCCTTGCGCTTACAACGGTGGCAGCCTCCCCACCGTCATGGGGTCAGGATTCAAGCACTTGGCCACTGGCCTGTATTTAGGATGGTTGTAGAGTCCTATGGTCATGCAAAACCGGTTGAGGCACTGGGTTAGAAAAACCAGAAGGCCATGAGTTCTAGTCCCGCCCTAGGTATGAAAGCTTGTTGGGTGACTTTGAGCCAATCTCCAGGAGACTGTGAATTCTAGTCCCGCCTTAGGTGTGAAAGCCAGTTGGGTGACTTTGGGCCAGTCACCAGGACAGGGTGAGTTCTAGTCCCGCCTTAGGCATGAAAGCCAGCTGGGTGACTGGGCCATTCACCAGGAGACTGTGAGTTCTAGTCCTGCCTTAGGCATGAAAGCCAGCTGGGTGACTGGGCCATTCACCAGGAGACTGTGAGTTCTAGTCCCGCCTTAGGCATGAAAACCAGTTGGGTGACTTTGGGCCAATCACCAGGAGACTGTGAGTTCTAGTCCCGCCTTAGGCGTGAAAGCCAGCTGGGTGACTGGGCTATTCGCCAGGAGACTGTGAGTTCTAGTCCCACCTTAGCCATGAAAGCCAGCTGGGTGACTTTGGGCCAATCACCAGGAGACTGAGAGTTCTAGTCCCGTCTTAGGCATGAAGGCCAGCTGGGTGACTTTGGGCCAATCACCAGGAGACTGTGAGTTCTAGTCCCGCCTTAGGCACGAAAGCCAGTTGGGTGACTTTGGGCCAGTCCCTCTCTTCAGCCCAACCCACCTCACAGGACTGTTGTTGTGGGGGAAAATAGGAGGAGGAAGGAGTATGAGATAGGTTCACTGCTGTCAGTTATTTGCAAAAACAATAAAGGGATATAAAACAACTCTTGACCATTGCGGAGGGCCATTGGTCCCAGGATCAAAATTCGGACGCCTGGCAACTGGCGTGTATTCGTGATGCCATCGCAATGTCCCGGGGTCATGTGAACTTCATCTGCAGTCTTCCCAGCTGGCTTGCAACCAGCACAATCGAGGGGGGAAGTCGGTCCACTTATTTATCCACCGTTTTATTTACTTAACAACTGCAGTGATTCGCCGAACAAATTGCAGCGCAAAATGTCATAAAACGAGGGATAACTCTATGACCCACAGCCTCGGCTAGTCACGTAAACTCTGGTCCCAATTGTGTATTAAAAGCCCAAAACTACTCTACTGAAATCGGATCGTTACTAACAGGGCTTTTTTTCTCATAGAACGCTCAGAACGGAGTTCCGGCACCTTTTTTGGATGGAACCTTGTAGGGTAGGCAAGGCGGGTTGGTTGTATGACATGTGTGAGTTCCGGCACCTTTTTCTTTTACAAAAAAAGCACTGGTTACTAATATTAGTATAGCCTTTCTCTATAATCCGCATGTAGTCACCGATATATTTTGCTGCAAACGCCACTCTTTCTGGCAAGGCCAATAGCTGGGCCTCTTGGATTGGTGCAATTGTCAATTTATTTGTGAAATACTAATTGAGTAATTTTAATTGGGGAAGGAATGAGTAGTGCTTTATAATTGAAAACGCCCTTGCTTATTTTGGGCAACCAGCCTGGTTCACGTACGCTCATTCTGTAGGGAATGACAGCGTTGAAAGAATTTTTCCATCCCTCTGAAGGGCACCATATTAGAATTTAATCAATAAAATCTGTCATTCTCGTTTCCCCAAGGAATGAGCCTTGGTCATCTATAAAGGCATTTAAGCTGATTTTTTTTTCAACGGAAAGGTCTGCTTTGGTACATGAAACTCGTGGGGGGTTTAAGGAATTTATCCTAAATGAATAATTGCCAAGATTAGTGTAAGAACAGTGAGCAAAAGCTCAGGGCGTTAGCATGTTATTGCATTCTGCCATCCCGCCCCAGAGTTTAATTACATTTTCTTCTCCACTGGCAAATATTGTCAGGATATCTTAAAGGTGATCCAGCGTTGCCATTCAGTTAGCCTAATTTGTTTATCCAAAAGAATAATAATAAAAAAATAGCCCTTGTGTAATTTGCATCTCAATTTGCCTGACTTTGGATCGTGGTAGATCAGAGGTGATTTCCCCAAAAAAATAAAAATAAAAATCTGTTTACGGCTGCAGGGTTGATGTGGTATTGTATAAAAATGCGGGAAATCCAATTACTCAGCTTAGGGACTGAAGAGAAGGGTGTGTGTGTGTGTGTGTGTGTGTGTGTGAAATAAAATAAATAAATAAAACCAGAGAACTGGGAAGTTAATTTTATTCTGGTCATGAGAATGCTCAAAGGGAGTTGAGTTGTGTGTTTGCTTTGGCTCTGGTGGGTTTCGCCCCCCAATAAATATGGAATTCATGTCTCATATGCTGCAACCTGTTTTGTGGACCTCTTGGGAAATAGCACACGATTACGTGATGAGTTTGAAATTAATCCAAGTCTCCTTTATGCTCGGTCACTCTCCATTATTGTTTCTCTTTCTGCTGAAAATGGATGGGTGACACCTTAGCGAAGGCATTTCCCATAAAACCATTGCATTTTATTGAGCAAAAGAGCACTTATTCATATTATAGAGAATAACCAAAAAACCCTCAAACATCCCTGAGATCTACTTTATAAAAAAATCACAGGAAATAATCTAGGTTTTTTATTATTATTATTCTGTTTTTTTTTAATATGGCCTTATGACCACATTGGTTAGCTTTTGTATAACACCACTTCCTGGTACTTATCTTTTATAACTTATCCCAAAGAAAGGTTTTGGTTTTTCCCCCCTTCATTCTTTTGAATGCGTTGGGCTTTTTAAGGAGAAACTAATGCCAAAAATTCTGGTATAAATGTAGGATGTGGCATCTATCTCTGGATAGCTATAGCTGGATTTTCTTTGAAAAAAAAAATCTATTATTTTTATTTTCAGAAATCTTGGATGGCTGCTTTGGTTGAACGCCGAAACTTGATTTGCTGAAATTTGCTGACAAAAAAAATCAACTGAAGAAGATCGTTGAAAAGTAAGACAGCCGTGGGTTGTGTTTCCCCCCCACCCTCTTTCTCTGGGAAAATGTATAGAATTCTAATCATGTTTTAAACGAATAATTTACGGTGATCAAAACAATGGTTGCTAGAAATAAATGAACAGACGTTTTGAAGCGCAGTCGTCTGAATTTGGAGTGCGCTGTGTGTGTGTGTGTGTGTTTGTGTGTATTTACTTCTTCATTTTTATGGCTCAGCAGATGGCATCTGGAAATGCGTAGTACTATGGGGGATTTGTAAAAAATAAGTAGTTGGGAGATTCTAAGAAGTTATCCTGGCTTTTAAGTTTTGCACGCACAGATAGTCCTCCGCTTACAACGGCGCATTTAGTGACTGAAGTTACAACAGCACTGAAAAAAGTGACTTATAATAGCCATTTTTCACACTTACGTCCTTTGCGGCATCCCCAGGGTCACATGATCAGAATTCAGAGGCTTGGCAACTGGCATGTCCTTATGATGGTTGCAGAGGCCCGGGGTCATGCGATCCCATTTTGCGACCTTCTGACAAGCAAAGGATTTGCTTAACAACCAGGTTACTCACTTAACGACTGCAGTGATTCACTTACCAACTACTACTACAACTGTGGCAAGGATGGTCGTAAGATGGAACAAAAGAACTGTCTCGCTTAGCAAGAGAAATGTTGGGCTCAGTTGGGGTCGTAAGTTGAGGACTACCTGTCAAGACTGATTTGCCCTTTCCCCAACATGCTCTCCTTTGCTCACAGCTTGACAAGATTTGGGTATGCAAAGGTGGGAGGGGTGGTATCTAGGCAATGGGTGAGAGCTGGATGCGGATAAGGCCAAGGTCATTAACTCAGGTGCTTGATGGAGAGGTAGACTTTTCCTGTCACAAGAAGAAGTATTACTATTGGAGAATGGGAACACCCGGTGGGTGGGAGCGAAGGGATCTGTTCTTTATTTAAGTAAGCTTTCAAGCGGGAAAACCAGAGCTGGTTTCGCTTCTTCTGGGCCAATGTAAATTTTCAGTAAAGTATTATACTCTTGGTAAAATCATGTCCCAGGCGCTTCTTTTTCTAGAAATGCCAATGGGAGAGTTGACAGTTGTATTGTCTTTTCTCTACTTGAGGAAGTTAATTTAGTCATTTTTGCGAGCTCCGTCATCTTCATCGACCTGGGTAGTGTCAAATCTTTTCACTTTTCGGCGAATAATGCCGGTATTGCTCAAATTGTCCACAACGTTACTGCAACCGTCATGTATAAGAAACAAATTTCCACAACCTTTTTTTCTACTTACCTCTCCGTTCTAGATCCCTCCCCCCCAAAAAAAAACCCCTCTCTGGTTTCACTTCCATTTTAATCTTTAAAATCTTCTGAATTAATGATAACGTGGGTCTTTCGAAAGTCCTGCAGCAATATTTGTGCATTTATTACACCTCCCTGTAGTATGTACTAATCTCTGCTGTCCAGGATTGGCAGCCAAGCTGTGATTTTAAGGCGATTGTGACATTCAGATGTGTTCTTCACCTCTGTCGTGCTTGCTGTAACAAGATAGTGTTGTTGTGTTGTTGTTTTTTTAGCAAGTCTGCATTTGTGGAATCACCGAATGGGCCATAATCATTTATTCCAATCAAGTGAATGTACTGTGGGGTTTTGTTGTTGTTGTTTTGTTTTAGCTGTGTGCTTCTGAGATGGCCCGACCTAATTTTCTTCCACTGAGCTTCACTTTCACTAAAAAAAGGAGAGAGTTGTGTTGATGGATGTGTCTTCAGCTCAGCTAGCTCTAACTGGGGCTCCTTGAGTTTGATCGGCTGTGTGTGGTTGTGTGTGTGTTCCCCCCCACCCACCCCACACACACACTTTGGCAGTCTTGCAAGGCAGCCAAAGTGCATTCAGGGAAGGGCAGGGAGAGAGAAGGGAAAGGTCGAAATTAATGATCTGCTTGGAAAAGCCACGGATATTTTTAGTCGTAAATGGCCTTCGGAGGCCTTTAGACTGCCCTAAGCAAAGTGGAAACCTGCCAAAAGAAGTCATAGGTCCAATCAGATTCAGGGTTGCAGAATGGACGTGTGTGTGTGTGTGTGTGTGTATTACATGCATGTTACATGTATGTTACATGTGGTTCTTTGCACCGCTCGTAGCTGTAGTGTTGATATTTATATTTATGTATAGTTGCATGCGTACGTACGTATGCCTGCATGTCAATGTGCAAAAAAATTTGAACAGCTTAATGGATGCTACAGTCATTATTATTTAGTCTAGTGGGGCTTTATTTATTTATTTATTTATTTATTTATTTATTTATTTATTTACTCACTCACTCACTCACTCACTCATTCAATTTCTGTATCTACCCCTCACAGTCTGCTTTGCCCTGGGTGGCAGACAATATCGCAACAGTGAAAACCATAAAAATTAAAAAAGTATACACGGACGATGGAGAATTATATTATTTTTATTTGCTTTCCCCCCCCAGTCAACTTTTGAAAAAATAGTGAGTGATGACTCTTCTCCTCCTCCTCTTCTTCCTCCCCCTCCTCCTCTTCCCCCTCCCCTCCTCGCTCCCCCTCCCTCTCTCTCCCTCCTCTCCCTCCTCTCCCTCCTCCTCCTCCCTTGCCCCTCCCTCCCTCTCCCTCTCTCTCCCTCGCCCCATAAAAATTAAAAAAGTATGCACGGACGATTGAGAATTATATTATTTTTATTTGCTTTTCCCCCCACCGTCAACTTTTGAAAAAATAGTGAGTGATGGCTCTTCTTCTCCTCTTCCTCCCCCTCCTCTTCCTCCCCATCCCTCTCTCTCCCTCCTCTTCCTCCTCTCCCTCTCTCTCCTCCTCCTCCCCTGTCTCTCCCTCTCTCTCTCCCTCGCCCTGTCCCTCCTCCTCCTCCTCCTCTCCCTCCTCCCCCTCCCCAGCCTCTCCCTCCTCCACCACCTCCTCCTCTCCACCACTCTCTCTCCCTCTCCCTCTCCCCTCTCCTCTCCTCTCCCCTGCCTCTCCCCTTCCTCTCTCTCTCCCTTTCCCTTCTCCTCCCCCACCCATTTCTCTATCTCTCCCTTTCCCTCCTCCTTCCTCTCCCTCCTCCTCCTCCTCCCCTGCCCCTCCCACTGTCTCCCCCACCCTGTCCCTCCTCCTCCTCCTCCTCCTCCTCTCCCTCTCCCTCCTCCCCCTGCCTCTCCCCTTCCTCTCTCTCTCCCTTTCCCTTCTCCTCCCCCACCCATTTCTCTATCTCTCCCTTTCCCTCCTCCTTCCTCTCCCTCCTCCTCCTCCTCCCCTGCCCCTCCCACTGTCTCCCCCACCCTGTCCCTCCTCCTCCTCCTCCTCCTCCTCTCCCTCTCCCTCCTCCCCCTGCCTCTCCCCTTCCTCTCTCTCTCCCTTTCCCTCCCCCTCCCCCTCTCTCCTCTGTGGCAACCCCTGAGATACTGGAACACGGCTATTCCTCTTCTCTGCTTGCTTGTGAGGAGTGCAAGAGACCCTCGTGTGTTCAGGCACATCCCCTATTAAAGGCTAACAAATTTATCTCTGTTAAACCTCTGTGGCACACCCATGATTGCTGCTCACTCATCGTCAAACTAATTAAGGCTAATAATGCTGGATCATCTCCTTTTCAAGTGGGATGGGAAAAAATATTTGTGTGGTGCCAGTTGTTGTCATTTAACAAAATAAATAAATAATCACGGAAATAACAGAATTGGAAGGGACCTTCAAGGTCTTCTATCTAGTCCAACTTCCTGCTCAAGCAGGAGACACGATATTATTCCAGGCAAATGGTTGCCCAGGCTCTTCTTCAAAACCTCCATTGGTAGATCACCCACAACTTCTGGAGGCAACTTCTGTCCCACTAATTAAATGTTCCCACCGTCAGGAAATTCCTCCTTAGTTCCGGGTTGCTTCTCTCCTTGGTTGGTTTCCATCCGTTGCTTCTTGTCCTGCCTTCAGGCGCTTTGGAGAAGAGCTTGACTCCCTCTTCTTTGGGGCAGCCCCTGAGAGATTGGAAGGCTGCTATCATGTCATCCCTTCGTCCTCCTCTTCATTAGGCTAGACATCCCCAATTCCAGCAACCGTTCTTTCCATGTTTTAGCCTCCAGTCCCTTCATCATCTTTGTTGCTCTTCTCTGGGATCTTGTATAGTGCCAACCATTGTGATTTATTTGAAATTTATTTATTTCCTGCCAGACCATTTGTCCCTATTTAATAGCACAACCAATAACAGTAGACTTATATCCCGCTTCACAGTGCTTCCAAGCCCTCTCTAAGTGGTTTACAAAGTCAGCCTTTTGCCCCCAACAATTTGCATCCTCTTTTTACTGACCTTGGAGGAAGGCTGAGTCAATCTTGAGCTGGTCAGGATCGAACTGCTGGTGGTGGGCAGTCAGCCTGAAATATGGCATTCAAACCACTACACCACCATGGATGGATGGAAGGAAGGAAGGAACGGAGGAAAAAAGGGAGGGAAGGAAGGGAGGGGTGATAGCAATAGCTCTTAGACTTATATACCGCTTCGCAGTGCTTTACAGCCCTCTCTAAGCGGTTTACAGAGTCAGCCTGTTATCCCCCAACAATCTGGGTCCTCATTTTACCAACCTCGGAATGATGGAAGGCTGAGTCAACCTTGAGCCGGTCAGGATCGAACTCCTGGCTGTGGGCAGAGTTAAGTGGCAATACTGCATTCTAACCACTGCCCCACCACGGACGGATGGAAGGAAGGAAGGAATGGAGGGAAGGAGGGAGGGAGGGGCAATAGCAATAGCTCTTAGACTTATATACCACTTCCCAGTGCTTTACAGCCCTCTGTAAGCGGTTTACAGAGTCAGCCTATTGTCCCCCACCATCTAGGTCCTCATTTTACCGACCTCGGGAGGACGGAAGGCTGAGTCAACTTTGAGCCGGTCAGGATCGAACTCCTGGCAATGGGCAGAGTTTGCCTGCAATACCGCATTCCAGCCACTGTGCCACCGGGGCTCTTAACATGAGGGACAATTCCCTGTCTTCCTTGCAATTCAAAAAGGGAAGAAGGTCCCTTGTTGTGGGGGGAGGGAGGGGAACCCTTTTCCTATTTTAGAATATTTAGCATTGTAACTTTTTTGTTTTGTTTTGTTTTGTTTAAAAAGCAGGTCATTTAAATGCTTACTGAAAATGGAAATGGAAAAAAAATTGTTTTCTTTTTTAAAGAATGCTTACCGTTTGTTCTGTGCTTATGCAGAACTTTGGAAAGGGATTAAATTAAGGTTCTTGAGGTTGGTTCTCTCCCTGCCTCCCCTCCACGCACAGAGATAAGTCAGAGCTCCGCAAGTGATCCACTGTGTACGGCTGGAGTGGGATTTAGACCACGGGACCCTTTTTCCTCTGCAATTGGAAGATGCTCCTTCTTCGCTCCGGCAATTACCCTACTGAGAACTGTTTCCTGCTCAGAAAGGAATGTGAAACATCTCTCAAAAAATTCGCTTCAGGGAGAAGGAAAGTCCAAGTGAGACACGTCTCTCTCCCTCTTTCGCCCGGATACGGAGACTGCCTGGGCTCACTGCAGTAGTCCCCTTCCCTTATCCTTCCCCTTCCCTCTTCCCTTCCCTCTTCCCTTCCCTTATCCTTCCCTTCCCCTTCCCCTTCCCTTATCCTTTCCTTCCCTCTTCCCTCTTCCCTTATCCTTCCCTTCCCCTTCCCCTTCCTTTATCCTTCCCTTCCCTCTTCCCTTCCCCTTCCTTTATCCTTTCCTTCCCTCTTCCCTTATCCTTCCCCTTCCCTCTTCCCTTCCCTCTTCCCTTCCCTTATCCTTCCCTTCCCCTTCCCCTTCCCTTATCCTTTCCTTCCCTCTTCCCTCTTCCCTTATCCTTCCCTTCCCCTTCCCCTTCCTTTATCCTTCCCTTCCCTCTTCCCTTCCCCTTCCTTTATCCTTTCCTTCCCTCTTCCCTCTTCCCTTATCCTTTCCTTCCCTCTTCCCCTTCCTTTATCCTTCCCTTCCCTTATCCTTCCCCTTCCCTCTTCCCTTCCCTCTTCCCTTCCCCTTCCTTTATCCTTTCCTTCCCTCTTCCCTCTTCCCTTATCCTTCCCTTCCCCTTCCTTTATCCTTCCCTTCCCTCTTCCCTTCCCTCTTCCCTTCCTTTATCCTTCCCTTCCCTTATTCTTCCCTTCCCTTCCCTTTTCCCTTCCTTTATCCTTCCCTTCCCTCTTCCCTTCCCTTTCCCTTCCCCTTCCCCTTCCCTTCCCTCTTCCCTTATCCTTCCCTTCCCCTTCTCTTCCCTCTTCCTTTCCCTTTCCCTTTCCCTTCCCTTATTCTTCCCTTCCCTCCCCCCTTTCCCTTTTCCTTCCCCTTCCCTTATCTTTCCCTTCCCTCTTCCCTTCCCTCTTCCCTTCCTCTTCCCCTTCCCCCCTCCTCTCCCTTCCTTGTAGAAGAAGAAGAAGGAAAGCAAAATCTGGGAATGCCTTCCATTTTTGTTATGCTCCTTGAATGTTGAGAACGGTCCTCAGTTGACTTGGCGAAGGGAACAACTGCAACCTCGTTATGGCGGAATCTCTGGGGAAGCGAAAGGAAATCGGTCTTCAGATTATTTTTCACGCTCCTCAATGAGGTACAAAACCTGGAGGGAGAAACAGGGTCCCCCTCAGAGCAGGTGGGGGTTGTAATGGGTTCTCATTCTGTCTTGGTTTTGGGTGCCTTTAAGAAAATATCTCAAGGAAACAAACATTTTCTGCTTGGCAGCCTATTCTTCATATGCTTTCCTGGGGAGCCGAGCATACTACATCACTTTTGAATGTATCTTCTGTTGGAAAAATTGAATTTCCCAGAATGAGGATTGATTTGTTTGTAAATTCCAAACAGTACTACAGCGCTAGGAATTGGCAATTTTTATCACCTGTATTTTTTATATATATCTGATATATAAATCTCTGAAAATGCAGAGAGAAATCTGGTGATTTTTAAAAATACCTTCCCCCCTGCTCCCTCTCTCTCTCTCCTTAAGTTGTCAACTAGCAAGTTTGTTCGGCAGCAGACCTACACAACACGAAATCAAAATCAAGATGATTGACAATTTAAAATATCACTTAAAAGGAAAATTAAAATAAGCTTATACAGATTTGTTGATTAAAGACCTACTCAGGTAGATGAGTTATAGAGTCCCTTTTGAAAGAAGCATCCTTTGATATCTTGAGACACATTAAGCTGGAAATATAATATTATTTTAATCCACTGTGGCCTTTGACAAGGCAGAAAGAATTCAAATGAATAAATCATATGTAATCTGATGGGTGTTTCATTGTAGCAGTCACACTCCGGGTGTTCCAGAACAGAGGTCGGTGCTAGAAACATCGTGTGATCCCATTAGTCTCAATGTTGTGGTTTAGAAAGACTGCTGTCACAGGAAGATTTAATTGAGGGATTTAGAGAAAGAGGTTTCTGCAGGAGAAGGAGAGGCAGAATCGGGGGTGGAGTCAAAAGAGGAATCACCCTAGAATCCTTATGTAGATGCAAGCGAACTAAGTCCAAATTTCCTTGAATTCCACCGACTCTTAAGTCCAAGTAGGCGCTAACGGTTTGTTGAGTAGATTCTGGTGCAAAGGGTTTTAGCAATAAAGTGACCTTCACGTGTGAACCTGTTCTTTTGTGCCAGAAAAATAATAATAACAACAACAACAACAGTAACAACAACTGCATACAAGGTCAAAATCGAGAAGACAGCAACAGACAGTAAGTGCCACCTATGCAAAGAAGATGAAGAAACAGTGGACCACCTGGTAAGCTGCTGCAAGAAGGTCACACAGACTGACTACAAGCAGCGGCATGACAAAGTAGCAACAATGGTGCATTGGAAGATCTGCAGGAAATATCATTTGCCTGTAAGCAAGAACTGGTGGGATCACAAAATAGAGAAAGTCATAGAAAATGATAAAATTAAACTGCTCCGGGACTTCAAAATTCAAACAGACAAGCACCTGCCACATAACACCCCAGACTTAACAATTGTCGATAAGAAAGACAAAAAAGTCTGGATAGTGGACGTGGCAGTGCCTGGAGACAGCAGAATAGACGAGAAAGAATTGGAGAAGATCACAAAATACAAAGTCCTACAAGTAGAAATAGAAAAACTATTGGCAAAGGCAAGCAAGGGGAGCACCAATAGTGACAGGCGCCTTGGGTGCAATCCCAAAGCAACTGGAGCGCCACTTGAACACCATCATCGGCATTGACAAATCCGCCATCAGTCAATTGCAAAAGGCGGCCTTACTAGGAACTGCTTCCATCCTGCGACAAGATCTGTAATTCCACCAAACATCCACATCTGCCTATCCCAGGGAGGGCAATCTAAGGAACTTGATTTTAGGCAAATCTGAATCAGCTGATG
>NC_138206.1:121299210-121356710 GCF_964194415.1 Vipera berus | reverse complement strand
ACAGCCTTTTGGGCCATGTCTAGAGAGAACTCTGCATTTTTTTTAACATATGCCTTCTCTCAGTGCTGGGGTCAGTATAGAGAAGTGACCTTCAAAGAAACACAGGAGAGCTGTGACTTAAGCCAAGAGGTCCGAAAGCATCTTTAAGTCCTGGGAAGCAGGATAATCTTCAGAGGTGCCTCCCTGATGTACAGGAGAAGGATGGGATAACTCTTTCCTGATGCATTTAATTTTTTTTTAGTATTAAACTCCTAGGCTGCCCACCTCACCGAGGCGACTCTAGGCTTCCCTTGGTGATTACAAAAGAGCAGAGAAGAGATTCAAGAGGATACTCAATTAGACCAAAAAAAAATATGCATTAAATCACCCCAGGAAAGCAGTTTTATTTATTGCAGCGGGGATAAATATTTCAATGCCGTTTCATCGCCCCGTGAAGCGGTCTGCAGGTCCACTGCATTTTCTGCTGCTGCTTGGACAGCTAAAGATAATTTGTGTAGTCCTCGACTTACGACTGGTTCAAAGTTCTGACAGACACACCTGGGGTACTTATGACCCAGATTTGAAGTTCTAATGGTTGCTCCCCCCTGTAGTCATATGACTGATTTATTTCGGTGCTCGCCCTGGGCCATATCTTATCTGTCTGTGTGTCTGTCTGTCTATTATAAATCTATCATCTACCTTTCTATGATCTATCTGCCTGCCTGCCTGCCTGCCTGCCTGCCTGCCTGCCTGCCTGCCTGCCTGCCTGCCTGCCTATCTATCTATCTATCTATCTAACTATCTATCTATCTATCTATCTATCTATCTATCTATCTATCTATCTATCTATCTATCTATCATCACCTATGTCTGTCTACCTACCTACCTACCTACTTGTCTGTCTGTCTGTCTGTCTCTCTCTCTCTATCCATCCATCCATCCATCTGTATGTATGTCCATCCGTCCATCCATCCACCCACCCTTCTGTCTATCTGTCTGTCTGTCTATCTATCTATCTATCTATCTATCTATCTATCTATCTATCTATCTATCTATCTATCATCTATCTTTCTATCTGTCTATCTATCCATCTATCCATCTGTATGTCTGTCTGTCTGTCCATCCATCCACCCACCCACCCACCCGTCTGTCTTCTTTCTTTCTTTCTTTCTTTCTTTCTTTCTTTCTTTCTTTCTTTCTTTCTTTCTTTCTTTCTTTCTTTCTTTCTTTCTTTCTTTCTTTCTTTCTTTCTTTCTTTCTTTCTTTCTTTCTTTCTTTCTTTCTTTCTTTCTTTCTTTCTTTCTTTTTCTAAACCGTGCATCTACCTCAGAGAAAAGCTCTGGGCTGATACATAAAACAACCTATAAAACTTAACATTAGAAATTAAAAATTTAGAGCCTTTTGCAGTCCTCCTGCAGTCATGTGACCGTGGTTTACAATGTTTTTATTTTATTTATTTATTTATTTATTTTATTGGATTTATATACCGCCCCTCTCCCAAAGGACTCGGGGTGGTGTACAGGGCAGTTAAAACATGGTATACAAAGTTAAAAAATAAATTAAGTTAAGTTAGCCCCAACAAGACAAATTCTAAAGTTTAAAATCCCAATCCCTCAGTCCAGGCCGGTAAGCTCAAATAACCAGGTTTTCAGGTCGCGGCGGAAAGAGCGAAGGTCGGGAGCCATCCGGAGCTCCACAGGAAGCTGATTCCAGAGGGCGGGTGCGCCCACAGAGAATGCTCTCCCCCTGGGGGCCGCCAGCCGGCACTCCCTGGCCGACGGCACCCTGAGGAGGCCCTCTCTGTGGGAGCGCACAGGACGATGGGAAGTTGACGCCGGCAGAAGGTGCTCCCGTAAATAATCCGGACCCATGTCATTTAGGGCTTTATAGGTCATCACCAGCACCTTGAATCTCACCCGGAGGGCAACTGGAAACCAATGCAGCTCGCGGAGCAGAGGTGTTACATGGGAGTATCGGGAGACCCCCATCACAACTCGCGCGGCCGCATTCTGCACCAGTTGGAGCCTCCAGGTGGTCCTCAAGGGCAGCCCCATGTAGAGAGCATTGCAGTAGTCTATTCGAGAGGTCACGAGCGCATGGGTGACTGTACATAGGACATCTCAGTCCAAATAGGGCTGCAACTGGTGCACCAGGCGAACCTGGGCAAAAGCCCCCCTGGTCACAGCTCCTATATGATCTTCCAAGCTGAGCTGTGAGTCCAGGAGGACGCCCAAGTTGTGAGCCCAAGTTGCCGAAAACTGGCACTTATTTCCAATTTTTGGCAAAACCGTGCCTTAGGAAACCATTTGTTTTTGCTTAATAACTGCGGGGTTTGCTTAAAGACCATGGATTCACTTAAACTACTGCAAAGCAGTCACAGTCCTGCTTTATGGCTGTCACAAGTTATGACCGTGTTGGGCATGATCCATCACGGTTGTAGCTGGAGAAGTCTCTGTCTACAGTAGAGCCAAACTAGCAAAATTCTATTATTATATATTATTTATTTATTTATTTTATTTATTAATTTAATTTGTATACCACCCTTCTCCCCAAGGACTCAGGGCGGTGAACAGGGCAATACATAAAAACAAGATACAAAAATTAAAAATTATTAAAAAGTAATTAAACAGTGCCCGTAATAAATTAATACAGATTAAAAGTTAAAATCCATTTATAAAATCCAAGCCCGTCCCATCAGGCCAGGCCAGCTTGTTCAAAGAGATGGGTTTTAAGATCGCGCCGGAAGGAGCGGAGATCGGGCGCCATCCGGATCTGTGAGATCTGTGCACCCACAGAGAACGCCCTCCCCCTGGGGGCCACCAGTCGGCATTCTTTGACCGGTGGCACCTGAGGAGGCCCTCTCTGTGGGAGCGCACTGGGCGGAGGGACGTTGACGCCGGCCACAGGTGCTCCCCAAGGTATTCCGGACCCATGCCATGTAGGGCTTTGTAGGTCATTACTAACACCTTGAACCTCACCCGGAAGACAACTGGAAGCCAATGCAGCTCGCGGAGCAAAGGTGTGACATGGGAGTGTCGGGAAACTCCCAACACAACTCTCGCGGCTGCATTCTGTACCAGTTGGAGCCTCCGAGTGGTCTTCAAGGGTAGCCCCATGTAGAGAGCGTTGCAGTAGTCAAGACGAGAGGTCATGAGCGCATGAGTGACCGTACGTAAGGCATCCCGGTCTAGATAGGGCCGCAACTGGCGCACCAGGCGAACCTGGGCGAAGGCCCCCCTAGTCACAGCTACTATATGGTCTTCTAAGGAAAGCTGTGAATCTAGGAGGACTCCCAAGTTGCGAGCCCTATCTACAGGGGGTAATAACTCACCCCCCCATAGTGAGGGGTGGGATATCCTGAATATCTCGAGATGCCGGTACGCACAGCCACTCAGTCTTGTCAGGGTTGAGTCGAAGCCTGTTCCTCCCCATCCAGACCCGGACCGCCTCCAGGCATCGGGACATCACGTCGAGGGCATCACTGGGGTGGTTTGGGGTCGAAATGAAAAGCTGGGTATCATCAGCATACTGATGATACCCAACTCCAAAACCACGAATGATCTCACCCAGCGGTTTCATGTAGATATAGCCTATCTCAATAAAAGATTCAGTTTTCCTATGGAATTGATTTCTTAGCTGGCAGCTAAGTGTCTTGCTTAAAACACGTCATTTCTTATCCATTAGTCTGGCACCTCATTCCCCGAACTGTAGTGCTTAGAAGGGTGGCTGCCAAAACTCAGAGAAAATTGCTTCAAATAAATTAAAAAGAAAATAGTCTGGTTTTTTTTTTTTAAGAGAGAAAGAAAATTATGGCTGCTGCGAGCCAGGGAGCAAAAAAAGTTTTAGCCACCGATAGCCTCCTGTGATCCTGTCACTCAGGTTGGCATTAAAAATCTCTTCCACCTAGGCTGAGTATTTATCTCATCGTGGAAAAACTGAACGCCTACCGCGGGACGAGAGTGACCGTCTTGGCAATTTTAAGAAAGCTTTCCTGGAATTAAGCCCCAGAAATAATTAAGACGATCTCGCCCTCAAGAGAAAGCAGCTTTATACCCTTCGGTATTAATTTGTACGGCTGCCAGGAAAGGTCCACCTGTGACAGCCGATGGTATCTCTGCGCACCTGAGCATCAGTCCGATGAGGCATGCAGAGAGTTTGTTCCTATTAGAGTCCTTGGTATCTCAGATCTGCTTCTCCTGTTTTGGTCTACTAAATGCAACCCTGGGTGGTTTTGCCTTCTGGATGTTAGCTTCTAGCATCTTCAGCAGAAGATTTAGCTCTCCTGGTCAAAAAGAGAATCCACGTTTTCCAGCTGGAGAGAAGACACCGCTTGACTAGAAGGTTGGTGCAAAACAACCTGGAGATACGTAGCTACAACTGCCCGGGGGAAGAACAGCTGCTTCCTGAACTAAATGCAGACCGAATTATCTTAATGTGGGGTTGCAAAGCAGTTTGAGTGGGGTTGAGTCAGAGTATTAGACAATCGTGTTAAGGAAGACATGATAGGAGACTTCTTACTTAACACGATTGTCTAATAACAGAAATCTTAACAGAATAACAGAGTTGGAAGGGACCTTGGAGGTCTTCTAGACCAACCCCTATAGCATTGTAGACAAATGTCTGCCCAGTCTCTTCTTAAAAACCCCCAGTGATGGAGCACCCACAACTTTTGGAGGGAAGCCGTTCCACCGGTTAATTGTTCTCACTGTGAGGAAATTCCTCCTTAGTTCCAGGTTGCTTCTCTCCTTG
This sequence comes from Vipera berus, assembly GCF_964194415.1. NCBI lineage: Eukaryota > Metazoa > Chordata > Lepidosauria > Squamata > Viperidae > Vipera > Vipera berus. The sequence continues at coordinate 121,351,982 of NC_138206.1, read as the reverse complement.
GTTAGTTTCCATCCGTTGCTTCTTCTCCTGCCTTCAGGTGCTCTGGAGAAGAGGTGGACCCCTCCCTTCTTTGTAGAAGCCCCTTAGATATTGGAACACTGTTATCATATCACCCCAGTCCTTCTTTTCATTAAGTTAATTAATGCTCTAATACTTTCTTCTTGAGAAAGTTTTGAGCTGGGAAAATCTTAACAGAATAACAGAATAATCTCTGATTAGTCCAAAGTCTGTTTTGGTGTGTTGATGATAATTTAGGAGCCTGTGGTTTGTCTACTTCAAGATTTGAGGTTCAGAATGTTTCCTTAGCTAAAACTTGTTCAACCGTCCCCGGGTTCTCTATGGGAACAAATTTGTTGTAACACAACAGTGCAGCAATTCAGTCCTTTTAATGTGAATAAACGATAAAACCAAGGTTGATAGGCTTTGTTCTCAAAGCAAGGCAATGGTGATTCCTATAAGGTTGGTTAGCGTTTCTTAACCCTTGCTGCCCTCACTGTTTTTTTTTCATTTTTGCGTTTGATTTAGCACAGTGAAAAATGCTTTTCTTATCATACCAGCTGCACAATAACAACAGAAAACAGGAAGAGTTGCTCCACATGATTAGAATAACCATGTGATTATTATTCACATGATTAGAATAATGCAGAATAACAAGGATAAAGGAACTCATTTAGGCCATTCTTGAAGACCTTGTTTTTTTCAGCAAGCTTAGGGGATCCCAGAGAAATGGAGAAAAATAATTGCTGTCTGTCTGTCTGTCTGTCTGTCTGTCTGTCTGTCTGTCTGTCTGTCTGTCTGTCTGTCTATCTATCTATCTATCTATCTATCTATCTATCTATCTATCTATCTATCTATCTATCTATCATCTATCATCTATCAATCATCTATCTATCATCTATAATCTATCTATCTATCTATCTATCTATCTATCTATCTATCGATCATCTATCTATCTATCAGTATCATCTATCAATCATCTATCTATCATCTATCAATCATCTATATCTATCTCATCTATCAATCATTATCTATCATCTATCAATCATCTATCATCTATCTATCTATCTATCTATCTATCTATCAATCATCTATCATCTATCAATCATCTATCTATCATCTATAATCTATCTATCTATCTATCTATCTATCTATCTATCTATCTATCTATCTATCTATCTATCTATCTATCTATCATCTATCTATCGATCGATCATCTATCTATCTATCAGTATCATCTATCAATCATCTATCTATCATCTATCAATCATCTATCATCTATCTATCTATCTATCTATCTATCTATCTATCTATCTATCTATCTATCTATCTATCTATCTATCTATCCTTCCTTCCTTCCTTCCTTCCTTCCTTCCTTCCTTCCTTCCTTCCTTCCTTCCTTCCTTCCTTCCTTTCTTTCTTTCTTTCCTTCTTTCTTTCTTTCTTTCTTTCTTTCTTTCTTTCTTTCTTTCTTCTTATTTGCCTCCCATTTTGTATCCAATGACTCTGGATATGGATGCTGTATGTAGGATGCTGGTCGGTTGTCCTGTGGTTTTATATTTTATTGGTAAGTTTGTCTACTGTATTATCTGCACGTTTTATTTGTGTAGCCATTTTTAACTGGTTGCTTTAATTGTTCTCGCTGACTGTTTATTGTATGCCCCGAGTCATGCTAAGCGAGAGGGATGGCTGCATAAACAGGCAAATAAATGAATTTTGCAATGCTACCCACCATTACCTCAGTCTTGCTAGGCATTGGACAAATTAAAGCTTTGAACGCGATGACTTTTGAAAGAAAACAGCAAACTAACATAGGTTAGACCAGAGCAGACTGTATTTTAGACAGCCAGTAGACCTGCTTGGGTGTACCATACCGTTGGTTTCCCACTGGTTTTTTGGGGCGAGAGTGGTTGCAATCAAATCACATTGCGAATATTCCTGCTGTTTTTTCCCCCTTCGCTGCTGGGTATCTTGGCTTCACGGTTTCCAAGAGACAAGGCTGAGGTAACTCTGTGTATAGGTGTGTGTGCGTGTGGCAGGCCCTTGGAGAGAAGCAAGCTAAGGAAACAAGGCTTTCAGCTTTCTAGAGGTCTTTGTTGCTCGTAGAACTTGTAACAGAATCTGGGGAGACTGTCAAAACAATTCTCCAGCCCAACTTATCCCTGTGTAATTAAGGCGGAGTTACTTGGAATCTATATATATTTGCAATGGCCTTGTTTCCTCCTGTAATATCTTTCCCAAGGTTTGTCCAACATTCCATCATGGTGTGTCTGTGAGTCAGGGAGTGCAGTTCCCCGAAGCTGGAAGCGATTATTTCGAACCAGGGTTTTCACTGAATCTTCTTTAACAAGATTTGTTGGGAAAGAAGGGATAGGAACAACAAGCCTTCTGGCAACTGAGCTATTTCTCATGCAAAACCGGCATTTTCTCATGTGTGTTAGGGCGAAGGCATTTTAATATTTGTTTTTTTTTTCTTAACTGCCTTCCTGTGATGTGGTGAGGAGGAGAGGTGCACAGCTGACTGTTTACACACCGGTCTCCTGAACTGGACTTATTAACAGAGAAAGAAAAAGAACAAAAGGGCGGGTGGGGAAGGGAAGGGGAAGGGAGAATATCTCCCATGACTGTGCAAAAGATCAGATCCACATTCGGTTTACCTCTCAGAACGAACTCACCAGCTCCTAAAGCCCAAAGCCACTCAATTGGCTTTTATGGCTAAGGCGAGACTAGAACTCTCAGTCTCCTGGTGATTGGGCCAGAATCACCCAGTTGGCTTACTACACATGCTTAAAAGTGGGACTAGAATTCCTTGTCTCCTGGTGATTGGCCCAAAGTCACCCAGCTGCCTTTCATGGCTATGGCAGGACTAGAACTCACAGTCTCCTGGTGATTGGCCCAAAGTCACCCAGCTAGCTTTCATGGCTATGGCAGGACTAGAACTCACAGTCTCCTGGTGATTGGCCCAAAGTCACCCAGCTAGCTTTCATGGCTATGGCAGTACTAGAACTCACAGTCTCCTGGTGATTGGCCCAAAGTCACCCAGCTGCCTTTCATGGCTATGGCAGGACTGGAACTCTCAGTCTCCCGGTGATTGGCCCAAAGCAACCCAGCCAGCTTTCATGGCTATGGCAGGACTAGAACTCTCCGTCTCCTGGTGATTGTCCCAAAGTCACCCAGCTGCCTTTCATGGCTATGGCAGGACTAAAACTCTCAGTCTCCTGGTGATTGTCCCAAAGACACCCAGCCAGCTTTCATGGCTAAGGAGGGACTAGAATTCACCATCTCCCGCTTTCCAGCTTGACGCCTTCACTACTACACCAAACAGGCTCTATTGCTTACAGGTTTTTCAAGAGCACGTTAGCCTCTTTGAACATGAACCACACAAACACTAGAAAGGTGCATTTATGAAGGAGAAGCTGAACTCGATGCTCAGTAGGAGATTCCCAATCCTTTAGGTTCATGGAGAAATAAAGGTCGATTTGGCAAGGGGATAACCTTTGCAGCTAAGCTCTTGCATCGCTCCCGGCAACATGCCAGCATGTGATATTTACTTATAATTCTGGACAGGCTCTTGTGTAGAGCACCTTGATGGCCCGGGAGGTTAATTCAGAGTAACGTCACCTGTCATTTCAAGGGACAGGTCATGCAGGTAATACAAAAGAACAGTTCACGGTCACAAGGGGTGACGTTCGCCGAATCCTTGCCGCCTGGTTTGCATTATAGGCCAGGAAAGCCTTCAGGTAAAGGACGTAGCAGCTCTGTGGTCCAACTGTTTTTACTCTTTGCTGCTTCCTTTGGCTCGTTTTGGCTTTCTGCGTGGTGAAAATGTCCCTTCTGAGCTTGTTTCATAAGGAATAAACAGATGTAGCATTCGGCGGTGGAAGTAATGGAATGACTCCGGATGATCTGTAAGGGAGGCGTCTTCTCCTCCCTTGGGCGTGAATTGATTGCGACTGTAAACTGGAAACTTGGACCCCCAAGGAATTTGCACAGATAATTACCTCCTCCGAGGGTGGATTCCAAGCAGAGTTGAGCTTTCATAGACTGAACTTTCCTTAACGTACCGCTGTTGTTGCTACAACGGGGACTGGAACGAAGGCATAGTCAGATGGAGTAAATCTTTGTTTTTCTCTCTCAGTACAACTGCACAATCAATAAAGGAGAATATTTGCAGCTCAGGGTTGAACTGAGGGGTCTTTGGTGCTCTCTGAGCTTGGTGGTTTCCTTGCAGATGTTTCATTATCCAAACTAGGTAACATCATCAGGGCTAGAAGGGAGAGGAGTTGGTGGAGAGGAGGAGGAGGAGGAGGAGGAGGAGGAGGAGGAGGAGGAGGAGGAGGAGGAGGAGGAGGAGGACGCCGACTCCGACTCTGGGGTCCTTAGTGCTCTCTGAGCTTGGTGGTTTTCTTGTAGATGTTTCATTCTCCAAACTAGGTAACATCATCAGTGTTAGCCACAGCACAATGCTGAAAACATCTGAAGAACGGTTGCAGATTTGGGTATTAGTCTAGTGAAAAGAAGGACTAGGGGGTTCCAATATCTAAGGGGCTGCCGCAAAGAAGAGGGGAGGGGACCAACTTATTTGCCAAAGTACCAGAAGGCAGGACAAGAAGCAACGGATGGAAACTAAACAAGGAGAGAAGCAACCTGGAACTAAGGAGAAATTTCCTGACAGTGAGGACAATTAATCAGTAGAATGGCTTGCCTTCAGAAGTTGTGGGTGCTTCCACATTGGAGGTTTTCATGAAGGGAATGGACAGCCATTTGTTTTGGAAATGATATGGGGTCTCTGCTAAAGTGGTGTGTGTGTGTGTGTGTGTGTGTGTGTGTGTGTGTGTGAGTGTGTGTGGATTAGAAGACCTCCAAGGTGCCTTCCAACTCTGATGATGTTCTAATTGTTCCTATTCCACCTACTCACCCTCAGTGTTTGAAACGGACAAATTACCCCCAGAACTCGTGGGTGCTCCATCACTGGAGATTTTTAAGAAGAGACTAAACATTCACCTGTTGGGAGACAGTATAGCTTCTCCTGCTTGAGCAGAGGGCTGGACTAGAAGACCTCCAGGGTCCCATTCTATTCTATTCTATTCTATTCTATTCTATTCTATTCTATTCTGTTCTGTTCTGTTCTGTTCTGTTCTGTTCTGTTCTGTTCTGTTCCGTTCTATTCCATATTTTCTTTTCTATTCTGTTCTGTTCTGTTTTGTTCTGTTCTGTTGTGTTCTGTTGTGTTCTGTTCTGTTCCATTCTATTCCATCTATTCTATTCTATTCTATTCTATTCTATTCTATTCTATTCTATTCTATTCTATTCTATTCTATTCTATTCTATTCTATTCTATTCTATTCTATCCTATCCTATTCTCCATTCCATATTCTATTCTGTTCTGTTCTGTTCTATTCTATTCTATTCTATTCTATTCTATTCTATTCTATTCTATTCTATTCTATTCTATTCTATTCTATTCTATTCTATTCTATTCTATTCTATTCTATCCTATCCTATCCTATCCTATCCTATCCTATCCTATCCTATTCTCCATTCCATATTCTATTCTATTCTATTCTATTCTATTCTATTCTATTCTATTCTATTCTATTCTATTCTATTCTATTCTATTCTATTCTATTCTATTCTATTCTATTCTATTCTATTCTATTCTATTCTATTCTATTCTATTCTATTCTATTCTATTCTATTCTATTCCATTCCATTCTATTCTATTGAGAAGCTCAGCTAGAACTGAATGAAGTTCCAGCTTCCAGTTGGCATTCATGATCAGAAGCTCCTGGGGAATTCAGGAGTAGGTCTCCGTTTTGCAGTTTCCCTCCTAGAAACTTATTTTTATTTCCTGGCAAGCCTCATTTCTCCATCCTAAGGTTAGTCAGTGTAGATAGATCTCTGCTTGTCCATGGGCTTAGTTTAATCCCCTTTAAAACATTTCTTTTTTCTGAGTTGCCATCACCACATCTTGCTTTTCGGCAGTTAACTAAGTCTTGCATGAAGACGGATTCCTGTGGTCCAGGCCGTTGTATCTCTTTGAGTTGCTTCTCTTGTAGAGGTTGCAGACCGCTGTGCTCAAGACGTAAGGAGGACAGTTGGGTCCTTGGCCATCTTTCCATTCTGCTGGTCTTCTGCACAATAAGATTTCTGAAAGTCCAGCAGTGAAAGGAATCGCAAAAAAGCAGAAGCCTGTTTAGTTTTGAAATTCTTTCCCCTGCCTTGAGGCATTTGAAAGGAGCACAGGTCTACCTTGACCTCTTCCCAAGCCTATTTTGGGAACAAAAGCCCTGCCAATGGCATGGCTGAAGCGCAATGTTTATTTCTTTTGATAGTTTAGAGGTCTGTAAATGCACGCTCAGATTTGTGCGGTGGACATCTGAAAGAGGATATACATTTAAAATGTCATCCTTTTGAGTTTTGGGCACCTGACTGTTCTCATGCATGAAAAGAGTTTTCTATTTAAGCAAGGGAGGGGTCCTTTGCTTTGGAATATTTATGGAAGAAAACCGGGGAAACTGAGGCATGCGGTGGCAGAGTTGCGCTGGTTCCTCGGCCAGGCATATGATATACGCAAAAGCGGCTTTTGCATTCAGACCGAAATGAAGCGTAGAATAATGTAAGAATGCAGAGACCTCTCCCCTCTTTTTCACCGATGTTCCTTGCTCTTTGGTTCATCCCCAAATTTTGCAACTGAATGAGAACAGTGGGGGCTTTTGTCTCCCCGAAATGTTTGAAAAGAAGCAACGGCACCCAAATCATCTTGCGTTAGTCTTTGAAAGTAGGAGAAGGTCTGAAAACCAGCAATTTTGGCAAAAAAAGCTTAAAAGCTGCATTATTTGTGATTCTAAATGGGGTAGTTACTTTTTTTACGCTGGTTAGCAGTTATCAAAAGACTGAAGAGATGAAAACTGCTCCTTTTATTTCTTCACAGAATGAGCCCCCCCGCGTAGAAAAAGTGGGAAGAAAGCAGCAAGAATTTTGCAGGTTTAAATTGCGTATGTAGAGTTGCTTTATTTAGAGTCCCTTGCTGGAATTCTTGAATGATCTTCTGCTTTCTTGCTAATAAATGCTATTCGCTCTCAGATTCTTGTTCCTTTGATTAACTCCTTCCAGATCAGACGTTGGATACTAATATAGATTGCAGGAGACTAGTCTCTGCAGACAACAGACCGTAGAACATACAACCACAGGGCTGGAAGGGACCCTTGGAGGTCTTCTAGTCCAACGCCCTGCTCAAGCAGGAGACCGTAAGCGGAATTTTCCTCCAATGGGATTTTCCCATGTATTTTACCAGGAAAGATAGATAGGGCAGCCTAGAAAAGTAAGTGCCCTCCTAACCATACCCAAGCACTCCGAATTTGTTGGCAATGTCCATTTTACTCAATGAGTTCATGGTCACCTAACCCTAACCCTAAGTGGAATTTTCCTCCAGTGGGATTTTCCCATGTATTTTACCAGGAAAGATAGATAGGGCAGCCTAGAAAAGTAAGTGCTCTCCTAACCATACCCAAGGACTCTGAATTTGTTGGCAATGTCCATTTTACGCAATAAGTTCATGGTGACCTAACCCTAAGTGGAATTTTCCTCCAGTGGGATTTTCCCATTAGTTTACCAGAAAACATAGATAGGGCAGGCTAGAAAAGTCAGTGTCCTCCTAACCATACCCAAGTACTCCGAGTTTGTTGGTGATGTCCATTTTGCTCTCCGAGTTCCTGGTGACGTAACCCTAACCCTATTATGGGCTGACTCTATAGCGCACTGTGAAGTGGTACATAAGTCTAAGTGCTATTGCTGTTCCTTCCTTCTTTCCTTCCTTCCTTCCTTCCTTCCTTCCTTCCTTCCTCCCTCCCTCCCTCCCTCCCTCCCTCTCTCCCTCCCTCCCTCCCTTGGTGGCAAAGTGGTTAGAATACAGTATTGCAGGCTGACTGTACCCACAGCTAGGAGTTTGATCTTGAGCAGCTCAAGTTTCACTCAGCTTTCCATCCCTCTGAGGTCGGTAAAATGAGGATCCAGTTTGTTGGGGAGAATATACGCTGGCTCTATAAAGCACTGTAGAGTGGTATATAAGTCTAAGTGCTATTGCTAGACTACTGCCATGTACTTTTTGTGGGACTGCCTTGCAGAACCTTTGTGAAGCTTCAGCTGGTCCCAAATGCAGGAGGCCAGAAGCTTCCCAGCACTTGGCACTGAGGGCATGGGACCTCTGCATGGCAAGCTCTGTACAGGTTGCCCTTGGCTTCTGAGTAGCTTCTGCTAGAGGAAGTGGAAGACCTAGTGGCTTCCACTAGGTGGCGCAGTGGTTAGAATGAGTATTGCAGGCTGACTCTGCCGACTGCCAGCAGTTCGATCCTGGCGAGCTCAAAGTTTACTCAGCCTTGTATCCTTCCGAGGTCGGTAAAAGGAGGACCCAGATTGTTTTTTTGGGTGGGGGAGGGGGCAATAGGCTGACTTTGTAAACCGCTTAGAGGGGCCTGTAAAGCTGGTATATAAGTCTTATTTGCTATTGCTATGAACAACTGCCCTGCTGAACAACGGGAATTCTTGGCCTCAGTTGTGGACGTAAGTCAAGAACTACGGGACTGTGGCGTAGTGAATTGCCAGGAGCGCATGCACTTCTAATGGCAATGTGTCGATTGTGATCAAGCTACCTTCCAATCAGCTTTGCCGATCATCTGATACACGACTAGCCCTCGTTGGATCCCTTCTCTAAAGACAGATCTTTAAGGCAGCTGCTTTTTTGTCTGCAGTTTTCTTCTCCTGTCCCTGCTCCGCTGACCCCAGTCCATTAACGGCGTAGTAGTTCTCCATCTCAGCCTGCCTCGAATGGGAACACAATTTTGGCTGATTCACATTCTTTGACAGAGGCAGAAAGTGAAAAATTGCTCTCAGCCCGAAGATCAATTGGTGTATTTTGAGCCGCTTCGCTTCGTTCTTCTTCTTCTTGCAAAATGCTCCTCTTTTCACAGAAAGCTCCCTTTTTCCTCCCCCGTGTTAGCCCTTGTTTGCTCTCCGTCTGTCTGTGCGATGGGAGTCATTTTGGTTCATGCGTAATGCGGGACATGGATTTGGCTGCCAGTAATATATAATAATAATAATAGAGTTGGAAGGGACCTTGGAGGTCATCTAGTACAACCCCCTGCTCAGGCAGGAAACCCTATACCAAATCAGACAAATGGCTGTCCAGTCTCTTCTTAAAAACTTCAAGGGTTGGAGCATTCACCACTTCTGGAGGCAGGTTGTTCCACTGGTTAATTATTCTAACTGTCAGGAAGTTTCTCCTTAGTTCCTAGTTGGTAGTTCCTAGTTCTCCTTGGTAAGTTTCCATCCGTTACTTCTTGTCCTGCCTTCAGGGGCTTTGGAGAATAGCTTGGCTCCCTCTTCTTTGGGGCAGCCCCTCCGATATTGGAACACTGCCATCATGTCCCCCCTCGTCCTTCTCTTCATTAAACTAGACATGCCCAATTCCAGCAACCGTTCCTTATATGTTTTAGCCTCCAGTGCCCTGATCCTCTTTGTTGCTCTTCTCTGCACTCTTTCTAGAGTCTCAACATCTTTTTTACATCGTGGTGACCAAAACTGGATGCCGTATTCCAAGTGTGGCCTTACCAAGGCATTGTAAAGAGGTAATAACACTTCAGGTGATCTTGATTCTATCCCTCTGTTAATGCAGCCTAGCACTGTGTTGGCTTTTTTGGCAGCAGCAGCACACGACTGGCTCCTCTTTAAGGGATTGTCCACTAGGACTCCGAGATCACAGGCAACTCCGATTTTGTTTTTCTCCCTGTCTGGTGTAAGATTCTCGAGGATGCGGCAGAACAGGGAAAGAGTGGTGGGTGGGTGTATATGCTCACACGAGTGTGTACACACCAACACAAGACTTCCAGGTGCTCCAATCTATTGTAGGAGAACATTAGGAAGCTGTTGCAATTTGTTTAGCACCTGAAGACAGGGCAGGAATCAATGGATGGAAACTAATCAAGGAGAGAACCAATCTAGAACTAAGGAGAAATTTCCTTAGTCAGGTCAAGGACTACCTGGACTATAATACTTTATTTCTTTACCAGAAGCCATAGTAGATGGACAACCAGAATAAGAATAACAGAGTTGGGAGGGACCTTGGAGGTCTTCTAGTCCAACCCCCTGCTCAAGAAGGAGACCTTAACCCATTGCAGACAAATGTGAGAACAATTAACCAGCAGGAGAACTTCACTCAGAAGTTGTGAATGCTCCAACACTGGAAGTTTTCAAGAAGAGACTGGACAACCATTTGTCTGAAATGGTATGGGGTTTCCTGCCTGAGCAGGGGGGTTGGACTAGAAGACCTCCAAGGTCCCTTCCAGCTCTGTTATTCTGTTATTCTTATTGTGGTTGCCCATCTACCGTGGCTTCTGGTAAAGCAGTAAAGTATTAGAGAACAGATAGTCCTTGATTTACAACCATTTCTTTACTTGGTGGTCCACATTTTGATTGGATGATCTTGGTGATTCCAGAACTGATGATTCCAGCACACCAACACTGCCAGGGCAAGTCGCTAGTATATAAAGTGAGAGCAAATCCCACTTCTTTGTAGCACTGATGATGTTACCCAGTTGGTTAATGAAACGTCTGAGGAAAACAACCCAGGACCAACAACAACCCCACAGTTCTCCTCCTCCTCCTTTGCAAACCCCGCTCCTTTCCAGCACTGATGATGTTACCTAGTTGGGTAATGAAACATCTGCAAAAAACAACCAAGTTCAGAGAGCACCAAGGACCCCACAGTCCTCCTCCTCCTCCTCCCTTCTAGCACTGATGATGTTACCTAGTTGGGTAACGAAACATCTGCAAGAAAACTACCAAGCTCAGAGAGCACCAAGGATTTTATAAGCCACCTCCTCCTCCTCCTCCTCCTCCTCCTCCTCCCTTCCTTCTAGCACTGATGATGTTACCTAGTAATGAAATGTCAGCAAGAAAACAGCCCAATTCAGAGAGCACCAAGGACTTTCTCAATCAGAATGGAATATTTGAGTCTGTCTGTCTGTCTGTCTGTCTGTCTGTCTGTCTGTCTGTCTGTCTGTCTGTCTGTCTGTCTGTCTGTCTATCTATCTATCTATCTATCTATCTATCTATCTATCTATCTATCTATCTATCTATCTCTATATCTCTATCTCTATCTCTATCTCTATCTCTATCTCTATCTCTATCTCTATCTCTATAAGGTAAAGGTAAAGGTTCCCCCGCACATGCGTGCTAGTCATTTCCGACTCTAGGGGCCGGAGCTCATCTCCGTTTCAAAGCCGAAGAGCCAGCATTTGTCCGAGGACGTCTCCGTGGTCATGTGGCTGGCATGACTAGACGCCAAAGGCGCACGGAACGCTGTTACCTTCCCACCGGAGTGGTCCCTATTTTTGTACTTGCATTTTTACGTGCTTTTGAACTGCTAGGTTGGCAGAAGCTGGGACGAGTAACAGGCGCTCACTCTGCTCTGCGGCACTCGGGATTCAACCCGCCAAACTGCCGACCTTCTGATCGACAAGCTCAGCGTCCTAACCCACTGAGCCACTGCGTCCCGCACATACATACATACATACGTGTGTGTGTGTGTGTGTGTGTGTGTGTGTAATTTTTTTTTGAATTGCTAACAAAGAATTAAAGGGAATTGTTAGCAATTCAAAAAAAATATTACACAAATATGAGCCAGCGCTTGTCCGAGGATGTCTCCGTGGTCATGTGGCCGGCATGACTAGATGCCAAAGGCGCACGGAACGCTGTTACCTTCCCACCGTAGTGGTCTATATCTATCTATCTATCTATCTATCTATCTATCTATCTATCTATCTATCTATCTATCCATACACACACACACACACACACACACACACACAGACCTTATCCTTGCTTTATTTCAAAGATATGAAAAGCTTAGGGTGCTCTATTCTCAGTAGCCTGGAAAAAGCTATGTTTTGTGCACCGTTGCAGGTGTTCTTGTCAAGAATCCATCACAAATCTTCCTTCCTTCCTTCCTTCCTTCCTTCCTTCCTTCCTTCCTTCCTTCCTTCCTTCCTTCCTTCCTTCCTTCCTTCCTTCCTTCCTTCCTTCCTTCCTTCCTTCCTTTCTTTCTTTCTTTCTTTCTTTCTTTCTTTTTTTGAAGTTCCTTAGGCAAGATTAGAACAAGCTGTCATTGGAAGGTGTTCTCCCAACAGACCACACACATCCCTGTGTCTTATCAGTTCAGGAGGCATCGATTTAATTTGCAGGTTACATTTTGATGCTCCGCTGGTACTTAGAAAGCCACCCTGGAGTGACACTTGCTAAGACTTGGCAGAAGAAGTCCTGGTTTCTGTGTGTGTGTGTGTGTGTGTGTGTGTGTGTGTGTGTGTGTGTGTGTGTTTTGTTTAAATCCTTAGTTTTGTAGATTGAGTTTAAGAAAGCAATTCCTCAAGACTGTCATTCTGTCAGGACAGCAGGTGAAAATGCCTTTGTATTAGCTGTTCGTTTGCCCTGCTGTTTACAACATGCAATGCATCTGAGTTAAGACTCTGGAAACTGTTGCCATAGCCACCCCTTTTTCTAAACTCATTACATATGTTCAGTCGAAATAAATTCGCAGTGCCCCTTAATCTCGGCTTGCCTTTGAAATAGCTTCGATATTCAAGCTTGCCAGATCGTCCCTGGCTAAAAACCTGTTAGTGGCGATTCGTCGTGCTATATACCTACAGAAATATAAAATAAATTAAGTGTAAACAACAACATCAAAAAACCCCATCAACTTCCAGCTTGGTAGACAATCCTACCACGTTTTTGGACCACTGGAGAAAAAGGGAGGGGCTGTTTGGGCTGATGTCAAAGTTATCCACCATTAAGAGAAGCCGTGACTGAAGATTTCCCTCCCCCCCCTCGTTTTTAGCAGGCTGTACATTAATAGCCTGTTAGATATTTTGAATTTGGACACCTTTTTAAAATTTATCTTGAAATTTATAAATAAACATTTACAGGTAGACCTCTCATTTTACGGCCACAATTGGTGGCAAAACGCCTGCTGTTCTGTGACGCGGTCATCCAATCGTCGTGCAGCCATGCCCGATTTTGCGACGATTTTTGTCACGGTCGTTAAGCAAATCATGCAGTCGTTAAATGCATCTGGCTTTCCCCCATTGTCTGAAGCTGGTTGGGAAGGCCACAGATGGTGGTCGATGACCCTGTGATGTGCAATGTGTCATTTATCAAAGGGCATTGCAATCATGTGACCATAGGGATGTGGCAATGGTCGTAGGTGCGAGGACTTAAGTTCACTTTTTCCAGTGCCGTCATAACTTCAAACAGCCACTAAACAAATGGGTTTAACTTTACAAGTTGGGTTACGTCAATCCAGTGGTGGGATTCAAATAGGTGAACAACCGGTTCTCTGCATGGATGCCGCTTCCGGAAGTCCGTTCTGGGCCTGGGCAATCAAAAATTAGCTACCAGTTCTACCGAACTGGTGCAAACTGGCTCCATCCCACCACTGTATCAATCCCTTTCACAAGTATTGGTATCTGGAAAACCTTACCTTGTAATACTTAGATGACATTGGTAAAACATGGAATTAAGATCTGTTCTGGAAATAGCCCTCTGGGTGTTCTGTTGAAAGCCCTTTCTTCAACAAGTAAAAATATTAGATTTCATGTTACGTTATTCATTTCAGTGACCAGCGTAAAAGAGAAAGCATCAGAGGATCAGATGTCTGTTAGTTGACCACAACATGCAAGAGTTCCATCCAGTCACACACACTGAGATGTTTAAGAGTGAGGTACTTATTTTCATGTTTGGTGGTCCTGCAATAAGACGCAAAGGTATTGGCAAAGGACATGGACATGGCTAGAAGAAATATCAGGTCGGAGAGTAGAATACAGGCCAGGATTCTTCCTGCTTGGCATAACATCAGAGAAACATAGCAAGGAAGAGTTATATATAATGATATATATCATCACAGCAGCGAGAACGACGTTCACCCAGAAATGGAAAGATAGTGAAATACCTGACGAGAGTGAAGTGATAAATAAAATATGGGCGTGCGCAGAAATGGACAGGTTAACTTTGGAAATAAAAAATAGAGATCAGTCAGATTATTACAAAATTTGGAACAAGTTTTACCTATGGTGGGAGCAGAAAGGAAGGTCTTAACAGAGATATACAAGACGCTGAATTCACATGTTACTAGAATAAGGTGGATGATAAGATTGAATATTGTATAATTGGATATAAATGATATGTATATAAAATGTATATAAAACATAAAAATGATGTCAGACAAGAAGGAATGTCAGAGCGTTAAACACTTTGTCCAAAGTGACATCTTTGGCAGAGTTTAGGAGATGTCCGTGTTATTCTGTTTATAAGGGCTTCAGGTGTGGGTGTGCCAGGTGAGGGCCTTGTGATGATTCAGGTGTGGGTGTGTCAAGTGAGGGTCTTGTGATGGGTCAGGTGTGAGTCATCAGTGAGAGGCTGGTGATGGGTCTTGTGATGGGGAGGTTACATCAGGTCAAGGTCATTGAGAGGGGAAGTGCTGGTTGTGGGGGATTGCGCGGGATGGTCGAGGGTTGCTGCTATCTCTGGTTGGCTTTGCCACAAGTGGACCTGTGTGTCCTCTCTAAGGAATCATCCATCCATCTCTGAGGATGTCCCCATCCTTGGAGAGAGCAGGAAACTACATTGGTCTCTCATTTTCTACCCACACAGTGGTGTTCCTACCATGTTCCTGACGTTCCTGTCTTATTGAAAGGAGTGACTAGCTAAGGGGTTGTAGTTGGGATGGAGGGCTTGCGTGGGATGGTTAAGGCTCTATGCTGTCTATGGTTGGCTGTGCAGTTGACTTGGATTCTGAGGGGTTCATAGGCTGGTTGTGGGTCTGTGGGTCTGTGGATGGAATTGCTTGTGGAATGCCAGGCTTTGATGGAACTCACAAGCGTGGCGGGTGGCAGCGTGGCCAATGGGTTTTGTGTTGCTCCAATCGAACTGGTGGTGTTTAGTGTCGGTGTGCGTAGAGATGAAGGATTTGGGGTCGTGGCGTTTGACTGCCAGTTGGTGTTCATGGATCCCGGTTTTCTAACTGACGTGATATTTAAGAGTGTGTCTACGGTCAGTGGGAGTTCTGCAAACAACGTCTGGACCCTCTGCATAAAGTAATAGCAGAGCATCCCCATTTGCAATTCTGTGGGGATCAAAGTTTAAATCTGGAAGTTCCTCCACTAACGAGTTTATGTACCGATTAAACAGAGAAGGGGCGGGGAACCGCAGAGATGACCTTGAAGAAAAGACATCTGGAAAATGGTTACGAGAAAATCAACTGCAGAAGACCCTTGCACCAAACTTAAGTGAGTAGGAAAGGATTAGAAAAAGATTCAAATTGTCGTCCCCTCCAGTACAAGAGGGAGGGAAGGAAAAACACAGCCAGAGTTGGAAAATTATGTTACTGTAGCCTCAATATAGTTGTAATCAGTTGAGTTGAGCAGTTCTGACTGTCTTCTACCATTGGCATCAAGATACATCTCTGTCAGCTCCCTTATGTACAGGAATGGCTGCCGAGAGTAAGCATTATGAGCTCACCCTGGAGCCGTTATACCATAACACGTAAAAAAGTGGTTTTCTGTCTGTTTTGAAAGCACCAGTGAGTGAATACAAAGTAAGAGCAGGTAGGATAAGCAGCCATTAAGAGTTTGGAATCCATATGGAAGGGGCTGCGTTTTTCCAGAGGAGACTCCACAGGGAGGCCCCTCCATCAAACCAGTTGTAATTTTGCTAGCAAATGCTCGTATATTTATTATATGCGTATATTTATTATATACGGTTGGATCGGAAGGTTGAATTGAGTCAAATCCACTGAGTCCTGAGTTGTAAACGGCTTCAAAGAGACTTGAAGGTGATTTGGAAATTTGATGGGGTTTTTTTTCCCGCTTTGCAGAATCTCAAACCTTCCTGGAGGGACACAGCTGAAGGGTAAGCTGAGAGCTGTGATGGCTCCTCTGATATTCAGATGAGTTAATGAGTTTGATTGCTTCTCCTGCATCCACCTATTAGAACATTTGGTGCTGTTCTGCGTCTTCCGCTTCCACATCCTGTTACAATTTGTTTCGGCACATTTGTTCGAAGGAATAAGAAAGCAGAGTGTCGAATTTATTGATTGCCTGGGTGGATCTGAGGAAGCGTGCTGGCGGTGCGGTGATTAGAATTAAAGAGAGCATCTCTTCAGATCATTGGGAACTTTACATGCAGGAGATACAGGCAGTCCTTGACTTACAGCAGTTCATTTGCTGACCGTTCAAACTTTGACCGTTCAAGGTTACAACAGCGCTGAAAAAGTGCCTTACGACTGTTTTTCACACTTATGACCTTTCCACTATCCCCGTGGTCACGTGATCAAAATTCAGAGGCTTGGCAACTGGCATGTACTTACGACGGTTGCAGTGTCCCGGGGTCACGTGATCCCCTTTGGTGACCTTCTGACAGACAAAGTCTGTGGGGAAGCTAGATTCAACCGTGTTACTAACTTAACTACCGGAGTGATTCCCTTAACAACCGTGGCAAGAAATGTCGTAAAATGGGGCAAAACTCGCTTAACCAATGTCTCGTTTAGCAACAGAAATTTTGAGCTCAGTTGTGGTCATACGTCGAGGACCACCTCTGTAACATTGTGGGATCCTTGAGCTTGGTTGTTTCCTTGCAGACGTTTCATTGCCAAACTAGGTAACAGCGTCAGTGCTGGTAAGAGAGTGTCATTATTCGTGGGAGGGGCCTTGGTGGGCTGTTGTTGAATGTTAGCTTGTTTGTCTGAGTTTGCCGTTTCTTGATTGGGGTATTGTGTGCTTCATGACTGGGCAAGCCACTAGTATATAAAATGAAAACAAGCCCTACTCCCTTAGCAGCACTGATGATGTTACCTAGTTTGGTAATGAAACGTCTGCAAGGAAGCCACTGAGCTAGCAAAGAGAGCCCCAAGGACCCCACTGTCCTCCTCCTTCCCTCCTCCTCCTTTCCTCCTCCTCCTCCTCCTCCTCTCCTCCCCACAAACCCCACTCCCTTCTACATTGATGATGTTACCTAGTTTGGTAATGAAACGTCTGCAAGGAAGCCACTGAGCTAGCAAAGAGAGCCCCAAGGACCCCACTGTCCTCCTCCTCCTCCTCCTCCTCCTCCTCCTCCTCCTCCTCCACAAACCCCACTCCCTTCTACATTGATGATGTTACCTAGTTTGGTAATGAAACGTCTGCAAGGAAGCCACTGAGCTAGCAAAGAGACACCCAAGGACCCCACTGTCCTCCTCCTCCTTCTCCTCCTCCTCCTCCTCCTCCTCCTCCTCCTCCTTCACAAACCCCACTCCCTTCTACATTGATGATGTTACCTAGTTTGGTAATAAAATGTCTGCAAGAAAGCCACTGAGCTAGCAAAGAGAGACCCAAGGACCCCACTGTCCTCCTCCTCCTCCTCCTCCTCCTCCTCCTCCTCCTCCTCCTCCTCCTCTCCTCCTCCTCCTCCACAAACCCCACTCCCTTCTACATTGATGATGTTACCTAGTTTGGTAATGAAACGTCTGCAAGGAAGCCACTGAGCTAGCAAAAGAGAGCCCCAAGGACCCCACAAAGCTACAATTCCAAACTACAAATATTATAGATATAACATTTCCCAGACTTTTGTTTTTTATAAGCAACACACAGTCTGCTATTTGCAAAGCAGCTAACTTTGCCAACCAAGTTACACCCACAAGCTTCCCGTCACAACAAGACTCCTAGTCACAGGATGGTGAATTGTTCAGTCCTTGGCAAGCGCTTACTATTAAAGAGCTTTCGATTTTTTTAAAAAAAGTTTAATATTTAAATGGGAGGAGGCCTTTTTAAAAATAATAATAAACGATTCAATACAATCCTTCTGTACTGATAGAGATGGTCCTTGATTTACAACAGTTGATTTAGTGACCATTCAAAGTTAAAACCGCACTAAAAAAAGTGACTTAGGACCATTTTTCAGACTTACGACCGTTGCAGCATCCCTGGGGTCACGTGGTCAAAATTCAGATTCTTGGCAAGTGGTTCATACTTAATGACGGTCACAGCTTCCTGGGGTCACGTGACCCCCTTTGGACCAGCCAAGTCAATGGGGAAAGCCAAGTTCACTTTTAACCATGTTATTAATTTAACAAATGCAATGATTCGCTTAACAAGGGCGGCCAGCAAAGGCCAGCAAACTCACTTAACAAATGTTTCACTTAGCAACATAAATTTTGGGCTCCACTGTCGTCATAAGTGGAGGACTTACCTGTATTTGACCCAGGTGCTGCTATAACTAACAGAAATAAGATCTAATAACCCAAGGACTGTTGGACAAAGGAAATTTGTAAGGGACTGCTTGTCTCAAGTCTTAAGAGCAAACGAGACGAAAAAATAATTTAAAAGTACAATGCATAACAATTAATCGTATTTTCAAAAGCTTGTCTTATACGAAGCCTTGAGTCTGTTAACAACCGTGTCACTAACTCAACAACTGCATTGATTCATTTAACAACTGCGGCAAGAACGGTCGTAAAATGGGGCAAAATTTACTTGTCTCACTTAGCCACTGAAATGTTGGGGTCGGTTGTGGTTCGTAAGTGGAGGACAACCTGTATGTAGGATTTGCTGGGTTATTTGAAGGCGGCTTAAACCGTCTTTTTTTTACCCCTCCTTGAAGGAGTTGTGCAGGATTGTTTACAAACACTATAAAATAGCTGAAGCTGTTTTGTTTCAAGGAAAATCGCATCTTCGCCATTTTCATCCCAGTCTCATTAACAACAACCTTAAAACCTATCTCTTTAAACAAGCTGGCCTGGCCTGATGGGACGGGGTGGGATTTTTATTAACGACTTCAATTTTAAATTTGTATTATCTCTGGGCATTGTTTAATTATGTTTTAATAATCTAATTTTAACTTTTGTATCTAATTTTTATGTATTGCCCTGTTCACCGCCCTGAGTCTCTTGAGAGAAGGGCGGTATATAAATTAAATTAATAAATAAATAAATAAATAAATAAACAACAACAACAACAAAAAAACCCAGCGAAAAAGCTGCACTTATATTTCCCTATTGCGTCCCGTGGCTTGAATCGCGTATGGAATCGCTAATCAATTCAAACTGAATCTTGGGGCCTTCGAATCTCAAAATAAAGAAAGAAAGAAAAATAGAAATACAGACTTAACTGGAATCTCGCCGTCCCCCAAACCTTAAGCTCCCAAATTCAAATCAGATCTCAAATATTTATTTATTTATTTTTATTTATTTATTTTAATTCCATTTATATCCCGCCCTTCTCCGAAGACTCAGGGCGGCTTACAAGCTTAGCAGTAGCCTTCATTCTATGTATATGCCTGCTTATTAGGGCTTTCACACACACACCCCAAGCGGCATTATTACAAAGTCAGCTTAATTGCCCCCAACAATCTGGGTCCTCATTTGACCTACCTGGGAAGGATGGAAGGCTGAGTCAACCTTGAGCCTGGTGGGATGCGAACCTGCACTAATTGCAGGCAGCTGGTGTTACTTAAGGAGGCATTAGCCCACTGCTCCACCAAGGCTCTTCTATTTGCAAGCATCTTAAATAAGAAGCGCCGATGTTTTTGTCGTCCTTGTCTTTTGCTAGCGATTCCAAATGCTTGTTTTACATGCGTTTTGTGTTTTTCCCTTTAGATACCAAGTCAGGTTTTTGGAATTTAAATGCTATTTTCTTTGTAAATGGGAAACATCCTCCTTTTGTAGAATAAGGTGGTTGTTTTTTTTGCCTTCATCCCGCAGCTGCTGTTTGATATAATGATTTATTAAGGTACTAGGACAAATATTGATCTGGCTAATAGCTTCTGCCTTGCCGCATAATACTCTACATTTTACTCTGCTAAAAGGCCCTCTATTCCTTCTCTCCTCCTCTGATTGACCATAAATGCTTTGGCCTTTTCCTCCAGCCATTATCACACGAACCAAAATGGTAAATAAATGCAGAGTATTTATAGACTCATTTAAAAGGCAAACATATCCAAATAACTTCTATTTCGATACGTTTGGTAGGTTTAATAGATTCTTACAAATGGCAAAGAACAGATCCTATTATGAGATTAAAAATGCTTCTTTGGTGCTTTAAACGTTTTTTGAAATCTTATCAGCGGAAGCCTTATCAATCCAGGCTGAGCATCTGAACAGGGAGGCCTACGAAATCCCACTCAATTAATTTGCCTTTCCTTCACCTTGCGTTTCAACGGGTAGATTCTTGAGGTATTAATTCATCCAGGTATTTTGGAAAGCGCTATCTGGAATTTGAGGCACTTCTTCAGATGACCCACCTTGGGTTAACTCCATTCTCTGTTTCCAGTATTGACTGCAGTTTTAGATTCTCCTTCTCCTTCTCCTTCTCCTTCTCCTTCTCCTTCTCCTTCTCCTTCTCCTTCTCCTTCTCCTTCTCCTTCTCCTTCTCCTTCTCCTTCTCCTTCTCCTTCTCCCTCTCCCTCTCCCCCTCCCCCTCCCCCTCCCCCTCCTCCTCCTCCTCCTCCTCCTCCTCCTCCTCTTCTTCTTCTTCTTCTTCTTCTTCTTCTTCTTCTTCTTCTTCTTCTTCTTCTTCTTCTTCTTCTTCTTCTCCTTCTTCTTCTTCTCCTCCTCCTCCTCCTTCTCCTCCTTCTCCTTCTCCTTCTCCTCCTTCTCCTTCTCCTCCTTCTCCTTCTCCTTCTCCTTCTCCTTCTCCTTTTTCTTCTCCTCTCCTCCTCCTCCTCCCTTCTAGCACAGAGGTTGTTCCCTAGTTGGGTCAACAACCCAACTCAGAGAGCACCAAGGACCCCACAGTCATTGTCATCGTCATCCTCCTCCTCCTCCTCCTCCCCTTCCCCTTCCTATTGGTCCTGCCAGAATGAAACCATCTTCTTGGCTTTGTCGTTGGCCAAAAATAAGTCATTATCTGGTAATAGCCAACGTACCAGCAGATGGGCCAGGCTCTGTGTCTCTCCACATTCACACAGCGTGTTGTTATCCACAGAGCCTCCACTTGAGCATACTGGTGTTACATTAAGGCTCTCCAACTTTCCACCAATTCAGGATCCTCCAGCTAGTATAAGGTAGGTCAGATCCTTCAGTCATATCCTTCTTTAATGTTATTCCTTGCTCGATGGTCTCCTTCCTCCATCTTTTAATTCAATTTTGTTCTGGTGCACTCTCAAGAATGAAAGTTTGAAGATGAAAGCTATTTCGAATGTAATATGAGGTTGATAGTTGCCTTTTTTTGTGTGCGGTCATCATTTCTCCACAAAGGATGCCATCCAAGTGCTTCTCCTTGTACAGAACACCAAAGACATTTGTCATGTCGCGAGGTGGGAGGACGGTAAAGTGATGGTAGAAATGTTTAATTTTGAAAAATGGCCTAGTGAGCAGAGCAGCTCTTTGCTCCCTAGCTATCCCTTCAAAATCTGCTTTGCTTTTGTACATACGGTATATTTCCATGTGTCTCTGTGTATTTTCATACGATAGAAATTAGACAGGTTGCTTGATACTGCAGCCTACAAGGGTTTCCAAAATAATTTTTAGTAAAGATTTGCACATAAGTGAAAGATAAACACGAAATTTTGTAGAGCGAAATTAAGAAAAAAATAGAGATAAGAGACAAAAGGAGTAGTAGAAGAGACAAGACAGGGAGAAAAAAGGAAAAGAAAAGAAAAGATAAGTAAAGAAGCAACTTATGATCTTCTTCACAGCAGTTACAAACAAATTCATCATTTTTCCTCTCTCTTTAAAGTGACAATATGTTTCTCTTTTCACCTTACTCAGCCCTGTTCAATCAGCAAAGCCATAGATCCTCAGTTCGGTCCTCCTGTTTTCAAATCCATACGAGGTTTCCAGTCTTTTATAAAAAATGTTTGTCCCTGATTGTATGGGTCAATTTCTGTCGAATTTAATTCTGTCGAATTAAATATAGCTTTCGAAAGTACTGAAATGAAGACCGCATTTTTTTTGAAGACCACATTTGATGGAACACGAGTGCTTTAAAAAAATGATAAAGGCTTCTTGTTTCTGACTCTTTCTAAGTTATTATATTGTATATGCACGTTTGTTGTTCAGTCACTAAATCCTGTCTGATTCTCCGTGACCCCCATGGACCACAGCACAGCAGGCTCTCCCATCCTCCACTACCTTCTGGAGTTTGCCAAAATTCATGTTCATTGTGTCAATGGCACCATCTAACCATCTTTCCTCCTCTGCCATCTTCTTCTCCTTCGGCCTTCCATCTTTCTCAACATCGGGGTCTCCTCCATTGAGTCCTGTCTTCTCATCTGGTGGCCAAAGTACTTGAGCTTCAGCGTCAGTCTCCGTTCTTCCGAAGGACGGTCAGGGTTGACTTCCTTTAGGATTGACCGACTGGACCTCCTTGCAGTCCAGGGGACTCTGAAGAGTCTTCTCCAGCATCAAAATTCAAAAGCATCCATTCTTCGGCGGTCAACCTTCCTCGCAGTCCAGCTCTCTCAGCCATACATGGTTGTGCTCCAGTTGCTGGGCCATGCCTGACTCTACATAACCCCATGGACCACAGCATGCCAGGCCTCCCCTCAACCTCCGCTGTCTCCTGGAGTTTGCCCAATTTCACGTTCATCGTGTCAGTTACACCATCTAACCATCTCTCCTCCTCTGCCATCTTCTTCTCCTTCGGCCTTCCATCTTTCTCAACATCGGGGTCTCCTCCATTGAGTCCTCCCTTCTCCTCTGGTGGCCAAAGTACTTGAGCTTCAGCTTCAGTCTCCGTTCTTCCGAAGGACGGTCAGGGTTGGTTTCCTTCAAGGTTGACCAATTGGACCTCCTTGCAGTCCAGGGGACATTCAAGAATCTTCTCCAGCACCACAACTCGAAAGCAGTATGTACATTTGCCTAGAGTTTCAGATTTACCTTTTTGGGTAGGCCAGGCATAGGCAACCTCGGCTCTTTTATGACTCATGGACTTCAACTCCCAGAATTCCTGAGTCAGCTATGCTGACTCGGGAATTCTGGGAGTTGAAGTCCATGAGTCATAAAAGAGCCGAGGTTGCCTACGCCTGGGGTAGGCTAAACCATTATTTCAGAGGTGGTATAGCGGTCCTGCTCCATCCGTGACTAACTCTGAAGGTATACTCTTCTTTGGCTATCAGCTGTACAACAGCAGAAACAAAATCCAACCTTTATATGAAAGGCTAGTGGTTTACGTTACGCAGAAACAAAATCTATATTTTTGCTGCTTTTTCCTCTCTCCAGCTTGCGCTAGACCTCCCTTTCATTTTGGGTCAGGTTTGAAACGACCTGCAATCGCTCAGCTCTTTGACTTTGTAACGTTCTGTCTCGGTTATCCTTGAGTTGCTGCAAAATATTTCCTAGAGTTTTTGAAGACTCCCTAAAGCCACGTTTGAGAACATTGCTCATGAACAACTCCACGCAGGGTAATGGGATCTAAATTGAACGATCTCTCTTAGCGATCCTGATGTATCTGGGGGAATGCTAATATATCCAGCTTCTGCTTCCCAACAAACGTTGCTTAATAATGTTTTAAAACACCAGAGAAGCGAGGGTATGTGTGTGCGCGGGCCTGCCTTTATGTGCACCCTGGAATGTAAGTAAACATCTGCTCATTATGGCCTTATCTATAAAGGCAGAATACAATTGTCGAGGGATTTCTTTTAATCAAAATGCAGTAGATTGCCTTGCAAACCAAAACTTGGCACTTGTTTTTTTTTTTTTGGGGGGGGGAGGGTTGTTTAAAAGCCAGAGTTGTGGAGACAAACCGCTCATGTGTTTCCATTTTATTGCTTATTCTGAGACCTTCATAGGGCAGATCGCAGTTGCTTCTCCATGCCCGTGTCATTCAGAAGACGATGAGAAGAATTTAGGATTGATCCAATCCTAGGATTAGAGATTGAGCCAACTTGTTCTATGATCTCAATAAAGGCAACCTCAGCACGTCCTTGTGGGATCTCTCAGTATTATCACTAAGGAAAGAGGCATAGTTGTCATTAAACAATGAAAGTGATGATGGAAGATCATAATCATACAACATATTGCATTGGTACCATCATCGGTTATATGGAGTGGTGGGATTCAGCCGGTTTGCACCAGTTCGGCAGAACCGGTCGCTAATTTTTTTGTTGCCCAGGCCCAAAACGGACTTTCGGAAGCGGCATCCATGCAGAGAATCGGTTGTTCACGTATTTGAATCCCACCACTGGTTATATGGATTATTATACTTATTATATTATTATACTTGCAACATTGTTCATTTAGCTACCGTTCAAAGTTACAACAGTGACTTAACACCATTTTTCACACTTCTGACAGTTGCAGCATCCCCAGGGTCATGTGATTTATATTTGGATGGCACCTGTCTCACATTCATGACGGTTGTAGCGTCCCGGGATCACGTGATCCCCTTTTGCGACCTTCTGACAAGGAAAGTCAATGGGGAAGCCAGATTTGCAACCAGGTTACTAACTTAACAAATGCAGTGATTTACTTAACAACTGGGGCAAGAAGGGTCATAAAACGGGGCAAAACTCACTTAACAAATGTCTCGCTTAGCAACAGAAATGTTGGACTCAATTGTGATCGTAAGTCGAGGAGTACTTGTATTCTGATTTGCGTAGTGTGTTCAGTTCTTCCTGTCTGTGATTTTTGTTTGTAAATCACCATTAGTGCTCACTGGGCTATTATGCTTAAACTGTTGTCTTATGATTGTTACTCTTAAGCTAATGATAATTTCTATTTTTTGTTGTTGTTACAGTTGGGTTTGCCTAAAAGCTCATATTTCCAATTCTTGTCAGACATGTGTTTTTTTTTCCTGTTCTGCTACTGCTGACCTTAAAGTTATGTTCAGCAATTGTCAGCC
This sequence comes from Vipera berus, assembly GCF_964194415.1. Classification (NCBI taxonomy): domain Eukaryota; kingdom Metazoa; phylum Chordata; class Lepidosauria; order Squamata; family Viperidae; genus Vipera; species Vipera berus. Next base: position 121,327,125 of record NC_138206.1, on the reverse strand, counting down.
GTGAAGAATCACACGTTAAGTTCCAGTAACATTGTCTATACACAAGAATCTAGACAACTAATGGTCCACACTAAGTGGGCGCTAGATAAGAGTCAATGAAATTCAAGAGGAATTGGTTTTAGACCATTTGTGGGAACGTAATGATTCCAGACTGATTACTCTCTTGACTCTGACCTCCAGCCTCTGCCTGTCCTTCTCCTCCAGCAATTCTGTCTGTAAAACTAGGCAGACTTTGGTCACCCATTGATTACATCATTCACTCTAATATATTGCTATGTCTTCTTGTGTTGGTTCTGTTTAATTTTGTTTTATTTGAGTGTTCAATTTATGTGTTGGCCTTCGGCTGTAATAATAAATTGATTGACTGATTGATTGCTGAAATAAAAAGGGAAGGTCCTCCTACTGGTACATATATATATATGGCACCGGATCTCCGCTCCTTCCGGCGCGGCCTAAAGACCCATTTATTTGAACAAGCTCGCCTGGCCTGATGGGGAGTTAACTTAGGGTTTTAATATTTGTATATTTTTACTGTTTTATTTGGGCAATAATTTAATTTGTTCTTAACTTTTGTATTTCTGTATTTTTATTATATGCCCTGTTCACCGCCCTGAGTCCTTCGGGAGAAGGGCGGTATAATAAACTATAAACTATAACTATAAACTATATATGTATATTCTTTTCCTAATATAGCAAATGGTGGCACCCAGTATCTTATTTGTATGCTTTTCTTGGGTTTGACATTTGACCCACGATAATCCACTTTTCTCTGGACTGAGGGTGGTTTAATTATCAGGAGATGGTTTTTTTATGATTATGAAAGCGCATTCAGAGATGTAGGAAATATAATCATGTACCGACCGGTCCCTTGGATCCTAAATAACCCCTTAACCATGCTGTAAGCAGTGATGACAAAGGATACATTAAATGTTGCCTGCAAAGTCTGCTTTCTAATTGCTTCTAGGTAAAGCAGGCTATTCTTTACTGTTCATAGCTGACCTAGCAAAGGATCGCTTAATTTTTCTATTAAGATGAAGCAGCTTAAGGGTTGTTGTTTTTTCTTTTCCGTTGTTGTTGTTCCTGGCTTTTTAATGAATTCAGGCAGCCCAAAAGGTTTTTAGCCAGACATACATTGGCCCAGAGGCCTTTCGTATTAGCTTTTAATGCATTCATTGCACAACCCCTTCCGTGTGACATTTCAATCTCTGTTAAATAAGCGAGCATTTAGAAGTGGGCCTCGTATCTCTGACAAAGGAGTTCTTCTTTTTTTTTAAACTAAACATTCAGAGCCTGTAAAAAAAATATAAGGTGGTGGCGCCAAGTATGGTTTGCTGCAATCAATCAATTAGAATAGAGCTGGAAGGGACCCTGGAGGTCTTCTAGTCCAGCCCATAGCTCAAGCAGGAAACAATGTACCATCTCAGACAAGTGACTGTCTAGCCTCTTCTTAAAAATATCCAGTGATGGAGCACCTACAACTTCTGGTGGCAAGCTGTTCCACTGGTGAATTGTCCTCATTGTTAGGAAGTTTCTCCTTAATTCCAGGTTGCTTCTCTCCTTGATCAGTTTCCATCCATTGTTTCTTGCCTTCTGGTGCTTTGGAATTTTTTTTTCCAACACACACACACACACACACACACACACACACACCTAGCTCAACTCCTGTGACCATTTTCCAATTTTGTGCCATTTTGTCATATGTTGAAAATGAAGATTATTTATTGAAATAATAAATAACCAGAAGTAAATAAAAGGATCCAAACGTATCCCAGTGGCCTCAACGATCATCTTCGGATAATGAATAAATAAACACAATAAATGAATAATAGCTGATCGAATCGTGAAATAATTACACTGGACCTGAGCTTGTTGAAACTATGACTGTCCCCAAGGATTCTGTAGCCTTCAGAAATAATTTGGAAGTATTGCTTTGTACCTCGCACAATTTATAAGCACAACAGGTCCCTGTTTTTCGTTAAAAGGGGTCATTTTTTCTTCCTAGCTTTTGTTTTAGCCCGAAAATAGGTATTAAACTGTTTGAGGAAGAGCTTCTAAATGTATCTAGTTTAATGATCCCACTAATGTTCAGTAACGCCTTTAGCATTGCCAGCTCTGTTCATTCTTCCATACGAGATGCCAAAGACAGAAATGGCGGCCTCAAGAAACCAAGTTATGTGTCCTGTCGTCTTCTACCTAACACTGATCATCATTCACATGCTAAACAATGGTTCACCATCAGAGCTGACCCCAGCCAGACACCATAGAACAACTCAGAGAATTAGTGCAAGATCAGAATCACCAAGAGTTGGACATGGCTGGATGGATAACATTGTGATCACGGATTCCACGGTTGGAATCCATTTCTGGTGGCACCGTTCTTATCAGGAGAAGAGACTTCAGGCCCTCTGATCTTCAGTCCTCTTTTTAAGGATATTTAAAATTCCAGATATGGATTTTGGTTGAAAGCTTGAGGTTCCCTATGGAGTTTGGCTGCCTCATGTGAGGATCAGGAGGAAACATCTTCTGTTGTTCAGCCCACTGTGGAGCAGAGAGCTTAAAAAATCCTGTTCTCTTTCCTTCCTTCTTCGCTGTTCTCATGCTCTTATTTTTTTTAAGCGACCAAAAGTCCTTTTGTTTTGTCTTGCCGAAGTATAGCAGGAACAAACCGGCATTAATTAATCCGGGATCTTGCAGGCATGGTCTTTAATTTATGTGACAATGTCAGCAAGCCATCAGAGCTGGCGCGGCATCATGGTTTCCAGGAAGGTGGAGAGACTGGTTTGAGAGGAAAAGATTGAGATCAGATATTATTTTAAGGAATGTACGTACCCCCCCCCCAATTATTATCCCCCCCCCTTTGAAATGCTGTAAAATGCATCTGGGTCTCCAGCTGCATCCATCAATGTCTTTATAGTGTAATTACAAGTTCCCAAGAATGTCGGGATCTCTAAATTGAAATACAGTGATACATCCGGAAAATGGTGCCATGTCAGCACGGTTAGTGCAATAAATACAAGCTGTAAAGTAAATCCAGACTCTGAAGTCATCTGAGCCGGCTTCATTTTTCTTTCTTTGTGACATCTGCTTCTCTGCCCCCTTTTTCCCCTTTTTCATTTCAAGGTTATGTTTTGTCTGACTTTGGGAGATAGGAAGAATTGCCTGATCCCAAGAGAGAAGGGTGGTTGTTTTTTTTTGCCCCTCCTTTTAAGTGGAAGTCAGAGGTGTGATATTATTTTTGCTACATGGAGTTCTCGTAATCCATTTTGGGTGTCTTATGCCTCTTTCCATACAGTTGACAGCTTTGAGTGTTTGTTCCAGAGAGGTTGAAGTGAAAAGAGATAGATCTTCTGTCTGGCCCAACATTGTCACTGCATTGGGCATTTTTCCTTCAATTTTCTTCTCTTCCATCCCCTAAAAGCCCATCCTGAAAGATATCGACTCAAGAATACTGTGGAACAGGATTCCTCCAGAAGTTGTGAATGCTCCAAGACTGAAAGTTCTTAAGAAGAGATTGGACAACCGCTTGTCTGAAAAGGTATAGGGTTTACTGCCTGAGCAGAGGGTTGGACTAGAAGACCTCCAAGGTCCCTTCCCGCTTCTGTTCTGTACTGTTCCGTTCCGTTCCTTTCCATTCCATATTTTCTATTCTATTCTATTCTATTCTATTCTATTCTATTCTATTCTATTCTATTCTATTCTATTCTATTCTATTCTATTCTATTCTATTCTATTCTATTCTATTCTATTCTATTCTATTCTATTCTATTCTATTCTATTCTATTCTATTCTATTCTATTCTATTCTATTCTATTCTATTCTACTCCTATTCTGTTCTGTTCTATTCTATTCTATTCTACTGTATTCTATTCTATTCTATTCTATTCTATTCTATTCTATTCTATTCTATTCTATTCTATTCTATTCTATTCTATTCTATTCTATTCTATTCTATTCTATTCTATTCTATTCTATTCTATTCTTTCCATATATTCTATTCTATTCTATTCTATTCTATTCTATTCTATTCTATTCTATTCTATTCTATTCTATTCTATTCTATTCTATTCTATTCTATTCTATTCTATTCTACAATCTGTTCTATTCTACTCTGTTCTATTCTATTCTATTCTATTCTATTCTATTCTATTCTATTCTATTCTATTCTATTCTATTCTATTCTATTCTATTCTATTCTATTCTATTCTATTCTACTCTACTCTACTCTACTCTACTCTACTCTACTCTACTCTACTCCTATTCTGTTCTGTTCTATTCTATTCTATTCTGTTCTATTCTATTCTATTCTATTCTATTCTATTCTATTCTATTCTATTCTATTTACTCTACTCTACTCTACTCTACTCTACTCTACTCTACTCTACTCTACTCTACTCCTATTCTGTTCTGTTCTATTCTATTCTACTCTACTCTACTCTACTCTACTCTACTCCTATTCTGTTCTACTCTACTCTACTCTACTCTACTCTACTCTACTCTACTCTACTCTACTCTACTCTACTCTACTCTACTCTACTCTACTCCTATTCTGTTCTATTCTATTCTATTCTATTCTATTCTATTCTATTCTATTCTATTCTATTCTATTCTATTCTATTCTATTCTATTCTATTCTATTCTATTCTATTCTATTCTATTCTATTCTATTCCTATTCTGTTCTATTCTACTCTACTCTACTCTACTCTACTCTACTCTACTCTACTCTACTCTACTCTACTCTACTCTATTCTATTCTATTCTATTCTATTCTATTCTATTCTATTCTATTCTATTCTATTCTATTCTATATTAAAGAGCAGCTCCTTTGGCATCCTTCCTTTAATCATTCTGTTCTACCCATTTCTTCAATATTAGGGTAACACTTGTCCTGCAACAGGTTGGCCACGGTGAGGTGGCTCTGGGGACTTGTCCTAGGCCCCTGCCTGAGGCTAAACCAGGGGTCTTCAAACTTGGCCTTTTTATGACTTGTGGACTTCAACTCCCAGAGTTGAGCAATTCTGGGAGTTGAAGTCCACAAGTCATAAAAGGGCCAAGTTTGAGGACCCCTGGGCTAAACTAAGATTGAGGTTGTTTCCTTTCCTTTCCTTCACTTCAGAGCCTGAGAACCCTGATCCAGGGTTGAGGAAAGGACAATGACCATTTTAGAAAATATATATTTCCCTTGAAACTGGCCATTTTAACTGCTGAGAGGGCTTTGTATATACATTTTCTCTTTGGAATACACTTGATAGAGCCATTTTCAGCCAGGCTTAGTCTGAATCATAGTTTCAACTCCTGACATTTTAACTGTTTATGTTTTATGTTTTCATTGTTGGTCACCTTGAGGCAGATTATAAATTGTACAAATAAATAAAATATAAAGCCAATAACTGTATGTAGGGGTTTTTTTTGGGGGGGAAGGGAAATTCAACTTCTTCAAAGGTTACTTTAAAAGGAACACTGAAAACAATTTAGGGATTTGTTCCTGTTGCCTGAGCGATAGCATAAAAAGGACTCTGGAAAATGGCACTTTTTATTATGGTTTTTTTTTTGGAATTGGGATGAGCTAAGGATCTGCCTTCAGAAGCTGATTTAAAAGGTCACAAAGAAAATATACCGCCGTCTTGTAATTAAATGCAGAGTCTTATTCCAATCAACTTTTCTGACTATGACAGGAGTCTTCAAACTTGGCCCCTTTATGGCTAGTGGACTTCAACACCCAGAATTCCTCAGCCAGCCACCCGTGCCTGGCTGAGGAATTCTGGGAGTTGAAGTCCACCACATCATAAAAGGGCCAAGTTAGAAGACCCCTGATCTATGACATCGCATTACACAATGAGTTACAACGGATAAGAGTTGTCTGGAAGTTGAGTCCCAGCAACTGGATTTCTTTTCTTTTTGTTCAAATTATGTCTCTGCTTATCCAAGTAGCTTCTTCGGCCTGAGCAAGTTGGTTAAGAAGAACTCGTTGATGTCCTCAGGAGCGATTTCATTTCTCTGCCTACTCTGGGTAGGCCCGTTAGGTAAATAGGCCTAGAGCCTTGGTCTTTGCTCCTGTTGTTGTTGTTGTTAGCTGCGAAGTCGTGTCCGACCCATCGCGACCCTATGGACAACATTCCTCCAGGCCTTCCTGTCCTCTACCATCTTCTGGAGTCCATTTAAGCTCATCTTTGCTCCTAAATCCTTCTAATACACAGCTTGCTCCTAAATCCTTCTCTTAGGTGGGTGAAGTTGTCAAGTGGTCCTGATCCTCCTGGGGTCCGATGCAAGAGCAGCTTAAAAAAAAATGGAGAACAGGCAGTGGTGGGATTCAGCCGCTTCGCACCACTTCGGCAGAACCGGTAGCTAACTTTTTGTTGCCCAAGCCCTGAACAGACTTCCAGAAATGGCATCCACACAGAGAACCGGTTGTTCACATATTTGAATCCCACCACTTGGGGAGAGTTTGTGTCCCAGGCTTCCATCTTAGGATGGGTGGGGCATGGTAGCAGTCTTCCACTACATGAGGGGCTGCCACAAAGTAGAGGGGGGGGGGTCAACCTATTCTCCAAAGCATCTGAAGGCAGGACAAGGAGTGATGGGTGGAAGCTTATCAAAGAGAGAAAAAGGAATTTCCTGACAGTGAGAACAATTAATCAGTGGAAGAGCGTGTCTCCCGGAGGTGTGGATGCTCCATCCCTGGAGGTTGTCAGAAATAGCCTGAAGCACCATTAGATTGGGAGGGTCTAAGGTCTACTGCCTTGGTCAGGGAATTGGACTAGAATAGGGGTCCCCAACCCCTGGTCTGTGGACCGGCGCTGTGCCGCAGCATGCCAGAAACTGGGCCGTACAAACAAGCAAAGCCCCATCTTCAGGATGCAGGCAACTGATTTTAATTTTTGTATGTTATGCTTTTAATTTTCCCTGTAAACCGCCCTGAGTCCTACGGGAATAGGGCGGTATATAAATTTAATAAATTTAATAAATGAATGAATGAATGAATGAATGAATGAATGAATGAATGAATGAATGAATAAATAAATAAATAAATAAAACCACAACACACACACACACACCACCCCGCCAGTCCATGGAAAAATCTCTCTCCATGGAACCGGTCCCTGGTGCCCAAAAGGTTGGGGATCTCTGGGCTAGAAGACCCCCAAATTCCCTTCCACTCCTGTGACTCTATGATTCTAAACTTCTGCTGAGGGAAGGATTTCCCACTGGGCCACTTCAGAGGTTGACCAATGAAGTCGCACTGAACAACCCACCTGGAGAAGGATTTAGAACCCTGTCCAGAGGCGGTAAGAAATGAAACTTCCCAGGAGGACATATCTGTGGGGTCCTCTGAACCAATGGGCTTAGAGCGAAGAAGCTACTTGGATAAGCAGTGAAATGTTTTGGGCCAAGAACCAAAGGAGCCCATCCTTCTCTGCCACGACTCAGCTTCCTTATCACCCCACAAACTGATCTGGTTTTTTGTTTTTGTTTTTTTTCAATGAAAGGCCTCTGTGGGCCAATATCATTCGCCAAGTTTTGCAGACTGACAAAAGCGGAGAGGTCAAAGTACTGACAAGAGTTGAGAAATAGACTCTTCTGGACAAGGAAGCCTTGTTCCTTTGGATGTGAGAGAATTGCTCCCTCCTCGTCCTTCACCTCTCTCCTTCTCATACAGCCTGTTGTGTGTTCCTCCTAGAAATACTTCAGAGTTTTCCCGCTCTCCTTCCTTCAGCTATCTGGAAGAGCCTTGCGTTGGAAGCCATGTTTTCAAAGCCCTCCAGGAAGACAAACTGACAATAGCTTCCCCCTCCCACTATGTATTCAAGATGGACAGTGGTTAATGTTTATATGTTGCTTATATGCAAGGGTGTACGTCTCTCTCTCTCTATGTTATATATAGTACGGTATGTTTAAATGTGTGTTATGTTTGTGTACACTTTGAGAGCAAGCAATTAAATTTTTTTATGTGTGCCATTGTGCCCACAGTAAAAATTGAGAATAAAGTTTTTTCTTTCTTTCTTTCTTTCTTTCTTTCTTTCTTTCTTTCTTTCCTTTCTTTCTTTCTTTCTTTCTTTCTTTCTTTCTTTCTTTCTTTCTTTCTTTCTTTCTTCCTTCCTTCCTTCCTTTCTTCCTTCCTTTTCCTCCCTCCCTCCCTCCCTCCCTCCCTCCCTTCTTTCTTTCTTTCTTTCTCTTCCTTCCTTCCTTCCTTCCTTCCTTCCTTCCTTCCTTCCTTCCTTCCTTCCTTCCTTCCTAAAATCCAAATTTGACTTCCCCCCCCCCCATCTCAAGCACAAAGTCCAGAAGCGGTTTCCAAGTAGAACGAAAGTTAGATGTATGTTCTTTTCTTTGATCCAGGCGGTCAATTTAGCCATCTCTGGTAGTTCTATTGGTTTTTTGTCAGCCCGACATTCATTGTAGCAATTGAGTTGAAATTATTTTCTGACTAGGTTTTTAACAAAGGCTGCCTGCTCTACTCGGCCTGGTCCTGCCCTCCTATTTTACTGGCACAAAAGCAGAAATATGAAAGGAAAAATAGCCCAGGAAAATGGCCACCATCAAGTCCGGTCAATTAGGGCTGCAGATTTTGTTGGAAGATAAGTTGAGAGGCAGAGTGAGGTAAAAATGCTGCTTTGTTGAATTTAACTCCTGGAATGCAGTTCCCCCCCCCCTCAGCAATATTACAGAAGTACTTTGCCTTTCTTTCATTCTGCATTTTTCTGCAATTTCAGTCTAGCGATCTGAGTCTAGCCAATTCCCACACAATTGCCCATCCTGTTTTGTTTCCTGAGGTCAGTCCACTTACTATCGGTGCTTCTAATTGTACACCCACACCCACATATATATATATTTTAAAAATATATAGTTCTAACCTCTGAAGAGCTGTTATTTTGACAAAGGAAGCCGTTTTAACTATCCATGGCTATCCTTCAAAGCTGAGAATTAGCACAGGAGATTACAGGTGGCAAAAACATCGTCTCCAGTTGCAGGAAGAAAAATATTCAGTGAATAAGCTGAGGAACAAAGGTTCAGCTATTATTATTATTTTTTTGGACAGAGAATCCAAAGAGTTAATGGCTTTTATTTTTCTAATTGTTGTGTGTTGTACGGAAGTTCCAATCAGTTGCTTGGAATTATTGAAGCAAGAAGGAATCGTTGTAAATTATGGCCCAAAGAGACACATTGCTTTAAGACAAGTAGAAAAGATGGCTTTTTAACAAATAAATAAATAAATAGATGAATTACACATGTCTTGAATCCAGTCCAGTCCAGAATATAATATTTTTCTAATTTCTCATAATAATTCTTTTGGCAATTCTTCACAGTTGGTGTTCCTCACATTTTTTCCAGCTCCTGAAAAATCCCCAAAATTGTGGGAACATAATTAACATAAAGTTAGCATCTTTAATAAATTTCTATGTACTGAGGATGTTAACTAGTTTGGGTCATGAAACGTCTGCAAGAAAACAACCAAGCTCAGAGAGCACCAAGGACCCCTATTTTCAACCCTGAGCTACAAATATTCTTTATTAATTTCTGTGTCCATTTGTCCCTCTCTCTCTCTCTCTCTCTCTCTCTCTTATCTATCACCATGGTGGCACAGTGGTTAGAATTGCAGTGTTGCAGGCTAACTCTACCCATAGACAGGAGTTCGATCCTGACTGGGTCCAAGTTGATTCAGCCTTCCATCCTTCCAAGGTCGGTAAAATGAGGACCCAGATTGTTGGGGGAAACATGCTCACTTTGTAAACCGCTTAGAGGGGGCTGTAAAGCACTGGGAAGTGGTATATAAGAATAAGAGCTATTGTTATTGCTATTGCTATCTGTCTAGTTATTATCTCTCTCTCTTTCTCTGTCTGTCTGTCTGTCTGTCTATCTCTATCTCTTTCTTTCAATCATCTCTATCATCTCTATCTGTCTATTTATCAGCTATCATCTATCGCATCTATTATCTATCATATCTGTCATCTATTATCTCTATCTATCTATCTATCTATCTATCTATCTATCTATCTATCTATCTATCTATCTATCATCTATCATCTATCTATCTATCTCTATCATTGCTATCTCTCTATCATCTATCATCTATCACATCTATTTATCATATCTGTCATCTATTATCTCTATCATCTATCTATCTATCTGTCTGTCTGTCTGTCTGTCTGTCTGTCTGTCTGCCTGCCTGCCTGCCTGCATATCTGTCTGTCTGTCTATCTGTCTATCTGTCTGTCTGTCTCTCTGTCTTTCTCTCTCTCTCTCTCTTGCTTCAGAGCAATGCCTAGCCTGAAGTATCTTAAGCTACTTTGAAGAGAGCCAAAATATCTATACATAGCATATTGGATTATCCAGCTGTAGAGTTTGGACTGACTGCCCAGCTGTCTTTCCGTAACACAGGAAGTATCTCCCTGGAACAAGGAATACTTTTCTCAGCTACAACAGCACTTTCCCAGAAGGCTAGAAGTCGGAATTTAGAAGGAGTCTATCCAGTGGTGGGATTCAAATACATGAACAACCTGTTCTCAGCGTGGATGTCGCTTCCGGAAGTCCATTCTGGGCCTGCTAGGCAACAAAAAAAATTAGCTACCGGTTCTGCCGAAGTGGTATGAAGTGGCTGAATCCCACCACTGAGTCTATCCAGATTGGTAATACTCATCTGACTGTTACCCCTTGCATATCTCTGTATTTCCTATCCTACAAAAATGATAATACTTTTTTGTGTGGGTTTACTTAGAAAGCCTATTTGGGATACGTGTACGTTTTCCTCTTAACGCGATTGAAATATCCGTCTGCCTGGAAAATCAGTACGAAAACTGGCATTTTTTTTTAAAAGCAAGAAAGCATCTGGAGTTCATTGTATACGAAGACACCAGAAACCAAATCCCAAGACTGGACTAGACCCAACAAATAATTAGCAATGCCTTCCTCTCTCTCTCTCTCCCTCCCTCCCTCCCTCCCTCCCTCTCTCTCCCTCCCTCTCTCCCTCCCTCCCTCCCTCCCTCCCCTCCCTCCCTCCCTCCCTCCCTCCCTCCCTCCCTCCCTCCCTCTCTCTCTCTCTCTCTCTCTCTCTCTCTCTCTCTCTCTCTCTCTCTCTAGTAAAAGGCAGTTGTTGCTGGCCGGGATTATTTGCTTTTGGCACCCTGGCAGTCTGAAAAAGGCGGAGAGAAATTAAAGGTCTCTCCTCCTGCTTTTTCTGCACACAGTTGTCGTGTGCTGGTTCATTTAGCTACAAAATGATTGTGTGTCAAGTTAGGCAGTTGGCGTCTTTGCTTACGTGGGAGCAACATAAAGGGGGGGGGAAAGGTCAATGGCAACCCCCTTTCCTGCCAAACGAACTTGCAGCCATGTATTTTCCCAAGCCGCCGATAGTAACGGAGGCCCGCGTCTGTCTGTCATCACAAGAGGACGCGGAGGCTTGCCGCTGTCGTGCTTGATAGGTATTTCAGAGGGAGCAATATTGGCTTTAGTGGAAGTGACAAATAGAGCTACTTTGTCAAGGGCAAATTAGTCCTGAGGTAAAATTGTTCTAGTCTGTCGGTTGTGCTACCTTTAGAGTCGTTTTGGGCTACGCATCCTCACTCAGCAAGCAGAGGTCAGCCTTCTTGGCTTTATTTAGCCTGAATGATGGAATGTGAGGAAATGGCTAGGTGGCTTGAATTTCCAGAGGATAAGAGTTGAATCATACTGAGCCAAACTGAAAGGCGCCAGCTTTCTTTCCCTTTCCTTCCTTCCTTCCTTCCTTCCTTCCTTCCTTCCTTCCTTCCTTCCTTCCTTCCTTCCTTCCTTCCTCTTTTAATAATAATAATAATAAGTTGGAAGGAAACTTGGAGGTCATCTAGTCCAACCCCCTGCTCAGGCAGGAAACCTTATACCATTTCAGGCAAATGGCTGTCCAGTCTCTTCTTCAAAACTTCCAGTGTTGGAGCATTCACCACTTCTGGAGGCAGGTTGTTCCACTGGTTAATTGTTCTAACTGTCAGGAAGTTTCTCCTTAGTTCTAGGTTGCTTCTCTCCTTGATTAGTTTCCACACGTTGCTTCTTCTCCTGCCTTCAGGGGCTTTGGAGAACAGCTTGACTCCCTCTTCTTTGTGGCAGCCCCTGAGATATTGGAACACTGCTATCATGTCACCCCTCACTCTTCTCTTCGTTAAATTAGACATACCCAATTCCTACAACTGTACTTTATATACTTTAGCCTCCAGTCCCCCAATCATCTTGGTTGCTCTTCTCTGTACCCTTTCTAGAGTTTTGACATCTTTTTTACATCGTGGTGACCAAAACTGGATGCAGTATTCCAGGTGTGGCCTTACCAAGGCATTGTAAAGTGGTATTAGTACTTCACATGATCTTGATTCTATTCCTCTGTTAATGCAGGCTAGCACTGTGTTGGCTTTTTTGGCAGCTGCAGCACACTGCTGGCTCATATTGAAGTGATTGTCCACTAGGACTCCGAGATCCCTCTCACAGTTACTACTATCGAGCAAGGTACCACCTATACTATACCTGTGCATTTGATTTTTCCTGCCTAAATGTAGAACCTTACTTTTTTCACCATTGAATTTCATTTTGTTAGATAGTGCCCAGTGTTCAAGTCTGTCCAGATCCTCCTGTATCTTAAGCCTATCTTCTGGAGTGTTGGCTATTCCTGCCAGCTTGGTGTCGTCTGCAAATTTGATGAGTTCCCCATCTATCCCCTCATCCAAATCGTTGATGAAGATGTTGAAGAGCACTGGGCCCAGAACAGAGCCCTGGGGCTCCCCACTACACACTTCCTTCCATGTAGATGCGGTTCCATTGAGGACCACACGCTGAGTACGGCCTGTCAGCCAGCTACGAATCCCTGTGGTGGTGATGCTATCTAACCCACATTTTTCTATCTTATCAAGTAGTAGGTTTCTCTCTTTTTCTTCCTGCCTGCCTGCCTGCCTGTCTGCCTTCTTCCTTTCTTCCCTCCCTCCTTCCCTCCGAACCAAAAGCTAATAAAAACAGATTTTAATGTAGCAGATAGACTGGATTAGAACTATTGGCACTAAGTTATAAATCACTGGGATGATCAAGCAGGAATCGTCAACATATAAAACTATACTTTGTCTGCAGGGATGTTAATAAGTCTTTTCTTATGCCCCTTTTGGGGAACTGGAACCGCTGAGCAGCAGAAAAGCTGGAGCAACAGCCTGGAGATAAATAGAACTAATCCAAGGGTTGATGGGGGTGGCTGGACCTATGTGCTCAGTATGTTATATTTTGAGACCACCAGCCCCAGCAAATCTCCTTTGCCATTGAAATGTTGCCGAAACGATTCTTCCATATGTGTGTGTGTGTGACTTTCCCTGCATGTGTGCACTTAAACCAGGTTGTGAACTTTACACACTGGCTTTAGCTGATGGCTAATATTTCAGAACACAACAGTCTTTCAGCAACAGAAAGAGCAACATGCAGGGAATTGTTCTACTTTTCTCTTGCCAATCACCTTCCTGTTTGTAACCTTCTTTTTTTCCTGCGTCCGTTCTCCCAGCTTCGGAGCCTTTGTCTTGATGACAGCGTGACTGAAGTGGAACTACTGGCTTAAAAAGAACTGCGCCCCAAAGTCTCACATTTAAACCAGAAGTTTTCTGAGGGACAAAATGGAAAGGAGATATTCTGTGACTCTGTTTTGACTCTTACATGTTTTTTGTATGTTCTTGATATGTGGGCATGAGACACTGGGCATCCTTGTCTCTATAAGCAAAATATTAAGAATGGAATGGAATAGTATAGAATAAAATAGAATAGAATAGAGTAGAGTAGAGTAGAGTAGAGTAGAGTAGAATAGAATAGAATAGAGACTTGGAAGGGATCTTGGAGGTCATCTAGTCCAGCCCCCTGCTCAAGCGGGACACCCAATACCATTCCAGTCAAATGGCTGTCCAATCTCTTCTTAAAAAAACCTCCAGTGATGGCACACCCACAACTTCTGAAGGCAAGACATTCCACGTGATTACTTGTCCTGAGGTAGCCCCTTCTTATTCTGTGGGGCTCAAAGCCTCTACCAGGACTTGAGCCACAGACCTTTGCCTTTTAGATGACTGTTCACAGTGCATTAGATTTGGGAGCTATCCATGGTCTCTGTGGTTTTGCAGGAAGAAGGATCTAATCTATCAGAACGGTATATACAGTCCATCTGTCCTTAAAGCTCTCAAAATAGAGAAATAGGGATAACAGGGATCCCTCAACATGGGATGAGGGGCTGATTATACCCTGAAACCTGTTTAGCCACACCATTCTCCATAAAAAGAATACCTGGCAAGGGTTGTGAATGGTGGGTTACAGATTGCAAGAACACAAGCAAGTGTTCAGACAAAGAGACCCAACCTCATTGTAATGAACAAGACCATGCATTCAATTTCTCAAATACTAAGATTGTTGGCTGAGCAGGTACAAAAGTAGCCAGGGAAATGATTGAAGTTTGGGAAATGGGCCCCTCGTCAGTCAACAGGGGTGCTGATTTACCACCAGTCTATCAGATACTCCTTGGCAGCACAAGGAAACAACAGCCGTCAACTTAATAATCAGCCATCAGTACCCCAATCAACAACTAAAAAGCCACACACACACACACAACCAGTTGCCACATAAATTCTATGCATAGAATAGCCCAAAGGACACATTTCAGTGAGAGTAAAGTTCCCTGAGCATGGATTGCAGTACATGTCCAAAAGCTCAGAAGATTAAACCTCTAGTCCTGTTGACCGATCCAGATTGGACTATGATTACAAAATTACCTACTAGGAATTAAATAACAGAAGGAAAAGAAGAGATGTTTCTAAAAAAACCACCTCAAACCATTGAACTTTTTTAACCCATTGATCTTAAGCAGTGGATTCTGTGGGTGAGATCAGACTCAGAAGACCTTTGCCAGGGTCTCTTTCTGGATCCAACTCATTAAGCCATCTTTCCTGAGATTCTTTGGACCCATTTTTCTTTTCCCAAGTGACGCTTGGAAGTCTCCGTAAAGGTTGGGGAATATGGCGGTTAACGCGAGTAGCCATACTTTGAACATTACAGTGCTCCTCTATCTCTGCGATATTCTCGGCTCCTTAGACAAAGTATTTGTTCATCTCACCATCTCTCGGCGGTAACAGTCAATTAATTTAATTGCAGGATGTAAAAATATCCGAGCAATGAATTCGCAACAAACTTACCGCCAAACTTTTTTCCCCATCCCGTATATTTTCCATCTCTTTCTACATAATGAATTCTGGTCCCTTTTCTCCTTATTTCCCCACCCCCCACCCCACCCCCGTTTCTCCTTTCAACGCTGGTCCTGTTAACAATTTCAGTTTTTTTCCCTCTCCGGCGCCTGGAAACCTATGACATTTTTCTGGAATTGATATTAGGCAAGCAAATTAGCCCACACAGATTAGTTTAACAGCGCTGCTGTTTTGCTGCCCGCCTCCCTGCTCACCCAACTTGCAACCTTTCTCATTTCTAGCCTTGATAAGGAAACCAATTAAAAGCCACCAAGTATATTTAATGACATTGCTAAATGGGGCACATCACAAATTAAAAATTCCCCATGCAAGGAGAAAGTTATTTACGGAGGTTTGTTAACAAGATTATTTAAGAAAACAGTCTCCATTATTCTTTTATTTCTTGTTTTAGGGGAAGATTTACTTGCAGGAGGAGGCGTGTAATTGGAGCTATAGCAAATAAAGCTGGGTAGGGCCCAGACTGGCCTTGCCTGACAGTTTTTCAAACTTTATCTTTCCTGATTTCCCTTGGTGATTACAGAAAAGATTCAAGAGGGTACTAAATTAGACCAAAAAATAATAATTCTTCAGTCACCTCAGGGAAGCAGTTTTATTTACTGCCGCAGGGACAAATATTTTGATGCCTTGTGAAGCACTTGGCAGATTCGCTTCCCTTTTCTTCTGGTTTTTTGGAGAGCTAAAGGCAGTACAAATAACCCTCAGTTTACAACCATTCACTTAGTGACTGTTCAAAGTTACGTTAGTCCCCAACCCTGCGGTCAGTTACGTGGCTGAACTTAAAACGCTTAACAAACCAGGGCGCATTTAAAGTTGTTTGCATTGTCCAGTAACTGCTTTTTACCATGGTTTTGCTGAGCACCTCAGAAAAGTTGCGAAATTCACACCAGTGATCCAATTTATGTCTGTCGTGAGTTACAACTATAATGGGCTGGCTTCATTATGATCATAACTTGAGGTGTACCTGTATCATTGCACCTTCGCGTCCCTAGAAAGAGAACATTGGGGTGGAGGTATTAGGTAGTACTCAAGCCTGGTTGACCTTGATATGAGCATTTGGCCCAGAGGTGGGCAATTATATGAACTGTGGACTTCAACTCCCAGAATTCCTGGGCCAGCAAATGGGGCAGTCCTGTCTACCCTGCCTTCTGTCAATGGCGTTGCCTTCATAAATGGCATGTGCACCATGACACAAGGGGACCCATATCACTTGGGTTCTGCAACATCAAGAGCCCTGGGTGGCAAAGTGGTGAACTAGTGTTGCAGTATTGCGGGGAAACTCTGCCCACAGTCTGGCTCCCTCTTTTTGAGGTCGGTAAAATGAGGACCCAGATTGTTGGATGCAATATGCAAATAGTAGGCGTAGGCAACCTTGGCTCTTTTATGACTTGTGGACTTCAACTCCCAGAATTCCTGAGTCAGCATGGCTGGCTCAGGAATTCTGGGTATTGAAGTCCACAAGTCATAAAAGAGCCAAGGTTGCCTATGCCTGGCCCAGAGAGTACAGTAAAGTATATGGGATGGTATATAATAACCCTAAATGCTCTTGCTATTGCTAATTATCCCTACTTATCAGCTGCACCGAGTGATCTCTGGCTCATTGAGATAGCCGGGTCATTGCTGGAAGGTCATTTAAGCATCTGAGTCTATAGGCCTTGTGAGTTGGCTGCTGTTTGTGTCCCCTTTCTGGATTTTCCTTTGCCTCATTTGTGTAGTAGCAGAGCAGGCTGAGCTGGAGGGTGGGGTTAAATGTGTCATTAGTTCGGAATCTTTGTGCAGCCACAAAAGACCCAAGTCCAGCTCTCCATGAATTCCATGGGCCCACATCTTGCGCCAATTTAGCTTTGACTATTAGTTGACCAGATTCTGGGGTATAAATAGCAATAATAAATTCTTTTACCCTTTGAACTCAACGAACCCTCCTGGCTCTTTACGCCTGACAACTTGTCCCTAACAACCGCCACAGTCCAGGGTTCCATGTCTGTTAGCTGGTCTTTCAAGGAGAAAAAGTCTCTTGGTGGACTTGGGCTTCTCCCTGTAGTCACCCTGGGAATGTGTGATGGACAAAATCTCAAATAAGTGTGCTGTGAATTAAGAATGTGGTAGAGGACAGGAAGGCCTGGAGGAACGTTGTCCATAGGGTCGCGATGGGTTGGACACGACTTCGCAGCTAACAACAACAGGGATGCTTACGCATGTAAAATATTCCTCTATTTAGCATAAAGTAAGGTCGGTATTTTTTTTTAATTGATGCAGGATCTGTAGCAGCTGAGGGCTGATCTGTTCTTGTTCCCAGCATTTAGAAGTAGGCAGATCGCAGAGACAATTGTACGTACAATTACTCCTCAACTTATAACCAACAGAGCCCAAAATTTCTGTTGCTAATCAAGACTGTTGCCATCTGAACTTTGCCCCATTTTTATGACCTTCCGTGCTATAGTGCATAAGTGAATCCCTGCCGTTGTTAATTTATTAACACGGTTGTTAAGTGAATTTGGCTTCCCCGATTGACTCTGCTCGTCAGAAGATCAGAAAAGGGGATCGCGTGACCCCAGCACACGGCAACCGTCACAGGTACATGTCGGTGGCCAAGCGTCCAAATTTTGATCGTGTCCCCATGAGGATGCTGCAGCAGTCTTGAGCGTGAAAAAAATCACACGTCACTTTTTTCAGCGCCACGGTAACTTCGGGCGGTCACTAAACGAATCATTGTAAGTCGAGAACTCCTGTAATTGCAAAACACATTGAGGTTTTAGCAAAAAAAAAAAAGAAATAAAGAAAGAATAAAATGGGAAGCAGCTCTGGACTGGACAGAGTGCAAATGTAGAACGAGAACTGCAGTGCAGAGAGGCCAGCGTCCTATCTCATTGGTTTCTCAGCTGCACTGGATTGTAGCCATTACCCAATCATAGGCAGAGAACTGGATCATGTGACTGCAGTGATTGTGGTGACTGCCATGGTTTGTGGCAGCCATAAGTACGAGTTTAGGTCATAAGTGACTTTTGGGGAGGCCTTCATAATTTTGAACTGTTGTTAAATGGTTATACGACTACCCATGGGCACAGAAATCATGGTCCAATAAATCTGGAGGCACCTGATTGTGGATGTGTTATAGTGTGAGTACAAGTGCTGCCTTGCTTCTGTGCCCTGTTGCAAACTAGTTTGAGGATGGTCAGGAAATTGATTTTTTGACACCTTGATTTTTCACTGCCCTCAAACGTTTTCCCACCTTCTCTTGGTATGACAATATTTGAATATTTGAATAAGTGTTAATACCACTTTACAAGGCCTTGGTAAGGCCACACTTGGAATAGTGCATACAGTTTTGGTCACCACGAAGTAAAAAAGATGTTGAGAAAGACTGCAGAGAAGCGCAACAAAGACGATCAGGGAACTGGAGGCTAAAGCATATAAAGTACAGTTGTAGGAATTGGGTAAATTTAATGAAGAGAAGGGTGAGGGGTGACATGATAGCAGCCTTCCAATATCTCAGGGGCTGCCCCAAAGAAGAGGGAGTCAAGCTATTCTCCAAAGCGCCTGAAGGCAGGACAAGAAGCAATGGATGGAAACTAGTCAAGGAGAGAAGCAACCTGGAACTAAGGAGAAACTTCCTGACAGTGAGAACAATTAAGCAGTGGAACAACCTGCCTCCAGAAGCTGTGAATGCTCCAACACTGGAGGTTTTTAAGAAGAGACTGGACAGCCATTTGTCTGAAATGGTATAGGGCTTCCTGCCTGAGCAGGGGGTTGGACTAGAAGACCTAAGGTCCCTTCCAACTTTATTATTATTATTAACATTGCACTTTAGGATCCAAAACAGAGCAGTATGGTGGCCTCCTACTCGGAAAGTTGAGAGTTCAATCCTTGGCAGTGGAAGATGTTTTTCTATCAGGATGCAAAGAGAAAATATCTACTGTGAACCCTGTGTAGGCATCAGGAAGGGCATCCGGTCAGTAAATGCTCAACTCCTTCCAGTTGCCCCGACTCTACCCCTAATTAAGGGATTGCAGGATCGTAAAAAAGAAAGTTTAGGACCCAAAATGCAGAGAAAATCATTGTTAGAATATATTTGCATACACACGCATCTGCATTAAACAAATCTATAAACCAAAGATGGGAATGCAAATGGTAAAATGCTGCATAAATATTCTGTTTCTAAAACGGCAGAGTCTTTTATTTATGCATTTCTGTGAGCAAGTATTTCTTTTTAATAGTGACGCATTGTATGCAGATCAAGGGATTGTTTTGTTCTGAAAGCAGTTTAGAATACAACCGCAGTTCGATGTTTATGCGTTTGCATAAAATACACATTTATTTATTTGAATATAAATACATCACCCATCCATTTAAAAATGAAAGTAGTGCAGTTTTCCTCCAAATTGCTGAAATACTGAAATAGTTGTCTCGTTAATTAAATGAAATCCAATCGAAGCAATGTACATACAGTAAAGAATCATTGCCAACCCTTTTCGAGGGGCGTTTTATAGGTCATATGATCCTATTCTATTTTAATCTGTAATACTCATCACTCCCAACAGATGGCAGCAGCTAGCTGACCTTGAAAATGTTAAGGAGGGTCAGATCTGTAGGAGCAGCTACTATGAAATCCATCAGCAACTGATTGCTTGGGAAAATTGAAAAATCAGTGAGAAACAATTGCCAAGCAACCTATATGGGCATCTCTGGGATGTCGCCAGAATTCAGATCGACTTGAAAGAGTATTTAGATAGCTCTAAGTATTGAAAGATTTGAACCCAAAGATGCTTTTTCATGAAGCAACTGGACTTTCCTGTTTTCCTTTGAAGGCATTTCGCTTCTCATCTCTGAAGCTTCTTCGGCTCCGACTGGATGGTGGGGAATGGAGGGATTTATACTCCTTGCAGACAGCTGGTCATTTGCCTTCTTTTGGAGAATCGTTGGGGCCACACAGATAAACCTCCAGGCAGCCTCAACGGTTCTTTAAAAGGAAGGCAAATGACCAGCTGTCTGCAAGGAGTATAAATCCTTCCATTCCCCACCATTCAGTCTGTTCTGAACCAGCCCTCTTCTCGCACCCCTAATCAAAAGAAGAGACTGGAAAGCGTCCAAGGCTAAAAGGCTTCTGCCAAGATTTAATAGTAAACACACAAGAGCTTATCTTCTCAAGCAAAAGAGTTGCTTTCAGCAACCAGCCCCTCCCCAAACACTCCTTTTATAGAGAGCTCAGGGCGTGGTCTCCCTGTGCCTCCTCCCGAGGAGTCCCATAGCCTTCCTTTGTTTGTCCCTGCTCGACTGCCTCCTGCGTCGGGCGTCCTTGAACAGGGCCAGCTGTGGGTCATCATCCTCCGCACTCTCGGGCTCACACAGCTGAGCAGAGGTTCCCGGCTGAGGACTCTGCAAAGTCTCCAAATCATCATCAGCCGGTTCGTTTCCCTCCTCCCCCACATCTGAGTCCTCCGATACATCGGAGCCGGCTGTCGGACCCACAGGCTGACCCTGAGTCACAACACTATCCCGCACCGCAGGGCCCTTCCCCCGGGTCTGCCGATCCGGATGCGGTCGGGATGGGAACTGTTCGTGAAACGCAGTCACCAACGCAGGGGCATGAACGGCGGTCGCGTCTTCCCATGTGAAGTCCTCCGGCCCGTACCCTTTCCACTCGATCAGGTACTGGAAGCGACCTTTCAGCCAGCGGGAATCCCTGATGCTGGCGACCTCGTACTCGGGGGTGCTGTCGCCATCACGAGGTCCTGATGGGGGAGGTTCCGCTTGGCGAAGTGGACAAGCCGGTTGTTCGGGGACCAACAAGGACCGATGGAAGACGGGGTGCACGCGCAGGGAACGTGGCAGAGTTAAACGATAGGCGACCGGGTTGATGACGGCCTCGACTGGGAACGGTCCAAGGTAACGGTGGTCCAGCTTCCTCGCCGGCCGAGTGGATGGTAGGTTCCTGGTGGACAGCCAGACCCGATCCCCCACCGATAGTGGAGGCGTATCCCTTCTCGACCGATCGGCGAACCTCTTGTAGTCGGCCTTGGCCTTCTCCAGCTGCCGTCGCACCAACCGATGGATCGCCTGTAACTCCGCCATGAATTCGTTCGCTGCCGGCTCCGGTGAGTCCACGGGAGAAAGGGGGAAAAACCGGGGGTGATAACCCACATTGGCCAAAAACGGTGTCATCTGCGTGGAGGTGTGCTGCGAGTTGTTAAAGGCAAACTCGGCTATGGCCAAATAGTCCACCCAATTGTCCTGCTGCAGGTTAACGTAGCAGCGCAGATACTGCTCTAAGACGCCGATGACCTTCTCGGTACCCCCGTCGGTCTGAGGATGATGCGCGGACGAGAGGCAAACCTTAATGTCCAACGCCCGCATCAACTCCTGCCAGAAGCGGGCTGTAAACTGGGCCCCCCTATCGGAGACGACTCTATCGGGAAGGCCGTGCAGCCGGAACACCTGTTGGATGAACATGCGACTAGTGGCGCGAGCTGACGGTAAGCCGCGACAGGGGATGAAGTGCGCCATCTTGGTCAACATGTCCACCACCACAAACACTGTCGTGAAGCCGGAGGATGGGGGTAGATCCGTCAGAAAGTCCATGGACACAGCCCCCCAGGGTCTCTTGGGCGTTGGCAAAGGCTGCAGTAAACCAGGCGGGGCCCCTGTCGCTGACTTGGCCTGCCTGCATGGGACGCAGGAGGTGACATAAGACTGGACATCGTGTCGGACTCGGGGCCACCAGAACGTACGGGAGACCAGGTTCAGAGTCTTGAACAGGCCAAAATGCCCCGCAGCCGGGTTATCATGACATTGGCTGAGGACGAGTCCCCTGAGTGGCCCTCCTGGAACATAGAGCCGGTCACGATAATACAGGAGTCCATCCGTGACCGACCAAGGCGAATCTGGCCCCACCTCTTCCTTCCGCTGAGCCACCCACGCCTCCTGCTGCTGCGCCTCCCGGATCCGAGCCCGTATATCCACCGGCTCCCGCACCGCAGCAAAAGACTCGACGGGGATCACGGTCCTGGGCGGAAGCTTGTCTTCCACTCGGGTGTACTCGGGCTTCCTGGACAGAGCATCCGCTCTCTGGTTGTGCCCGCTTGGTATGTACCGCACCCGGAAGTCAAACCTCGCAAAGAAGAGGGACCACCGGATCTGGCGTTGGTTCAAATTCCGAGCGGTCTGCAGGCTTTCCAGATTCTTGTGGTCCGTCCGGACCTCGATTTGATGCCGCGCCCCCTCCAGATGATGCCTCCAAGCCTCGAACGCCGCCTTGATGGCCAGCAGCTCCTTCTCCCAGATGGTATAGTTGCGCTCCGAGGGATTCAATTTCCGAGAGTGATACGCGCAAGGGAAAAGGGTACCGTTGGGCGTCGCTGCCTGGAGCAACACGGCCCCAATGGCAATGTCGGAGGCGTCCGCCTCCACGACAAACGGCCGTTGCGGGTCAGGATGCTTCAAGATGGGCTCCTTCATGAAGGCGTCCTTCAAAGCTTGGAACGCCTGTTGTTCGGGGGCGTTCCACTGGAACCGAGTCTTCTTCTGCAGGAGCCGGGTGAGGGGGGCTGTCAAGGCAGCAAAGCCAGGGATGAATGTCCGATAGTAGTTGGCAAATCCAAGAAGTCGCTGAATATCCTTCACGCGACGCGGGGGTTGCCAACTCTGCAACGACTCAACTTTACTCGGTTCCATGGCGATGCCCTCAGGAGAAATGCGGTGACCCAAGAAATCAATGGTCACCTGGTAGAACTGGCACTTCTCCAACTTGGCAAACAGCCGATGTTTCCGGAGGCGCTGCAGGACCTGACGGAGATGCTGATGATGCGCTTCACGCGACGGGGAGTAAATCAGGATGTCGTCCAGGTAAATCACAACAAACTGGTCCAACAGATCCCGAAAGATGTCATTCATAAAATGCTGAAACACAGCGGGGGCGTTGGTCAGGCCAAACGGCATCACCGTGTACTCGAAATGTCCATAGCGAGTACCAAACGCCGTCTTCCACTCATCACCCGGCCGAACCCTGACGAGGTTGTAAGCTCCACGCAGGTCCAGTTTCGTGAAGATCTTAGCCTCCCGGAGTCGGTCCAAGAGCTCGGGGATGAGGGGCAGCGGGTAGCGGTTACGCACCGTGATAGCGTTGAGTTTCCGGTAGTCACAGCAAAGCCGTAACTCGCCCGACTTCTTTTTGACGAAGAGCACGGGCGCAGACACTGGCGAGGACGAGGGCCGGATGAAACCACGAGCCAAGTTCTTTGTCAGGAAGTCCCGCAATGCAGCCAACTCGGGCTCCGACATGGAGTACAAACGCCCCACTGGGAGAGGCGCATCAGGGACTAGGTCAATGGAGCAGTCGTAGGGTCTGTGCGGGGGTAATTGGTCCGCCTCTGACTCGCTGAACACGTCAGCAAAGTCGGACAGTTCGGGAGGCAAGGAAACCCCTGGGGAACCCTCCACCTGGCCGGCACAGATATGGCGGGTGTGGTCCACGCACTGCAAACTTGGGAAGGTGACCAAGTTCTGAGACCAATAGATCTGTGGATCATGCGCCCGGAGCCACGCCAGTCCCAAGACCACGGGGAAGTGCAGATCCGAAGTGACGTAGAACTGGATGGCCTCCACATGGGTACTGATGGCCATACACACGGGTTGCGTGGCGGCCGTGATAGGCCCGGACAGGAGCACTCGACCATCGATGGTCTCCACAAGCATGGGCGGATCCACTGGACACTGGGGAACAGCCCATTCGGCCACAAAGGCCGAATCCATAAAGTTAGTGGTAGCCCCAGAGTCAATTAAGGCATGGACCGGAATCCCCTCTGGCTTGCCAGGGAGGATCAGTCGTGCCTCCAGAATCAAATGCCGTGGAGGTTCACAGGCACCGTCGGAACGGCGTCGCTCGGCGTGATCGTTGTGGGTCGCCCGATCTTTCACACCGTCTAGATCGGGCTCGGGCCGTTTCCCGATAGCAAAGCAGGGGACTTTCTCGGGGCAGGCTTGGTCACTGACGCCCGCTGACGCTTCTTCGGGCAAGAAGCAGCCAAATGTCCAGGGTCCCCACAGTAAAAACACAACCCCTCCGATCGTCGTCTGTCCATTTCCGTCACCGATAGACGGGACCTGGCGGCACCCAGCTCCATTGGCTCCTCCCTCTGGACTGGGGGCTCACGCACAACAGGGGCGGCAGGGGTCTGTGGGGTGGCACGGCGACTCTTACGCTGCTGCAGCCGGGCATCGATCCGCAGACAAAGATGGATCAGCCCATTCAGGTCTGAGGGAATGTCCACGCGGGCCAGCTCATCCAACATCTCCTCTGACAAGCCATCCTGAAAGGCATCCACGAGCGCAGCCTCATTCCAGGCGGAATCCTGGCTAAGCAGCCGGAAATCGCTGATATAGGCCTGTAGAGGGCGCTGACCCTGCCTCAAAGCTTTCAGGCGTCGGGTGGCGGTCTGCGCCTTAATCGGGTCCTCGTACATGAGGCGCATATGGTCACAAAACCCCCCAAAGTTATCCAACAAAGGGCTAGGCTGTGCCAACAGAGGCGTGCCCCAACGAGCTGCATCTCCCGACAGAAGGCTCAACACGAATCCCACCTTATCTCGGTCAGTGGGGAAATCAGCTGCTCTCACGCTGATATAAAGCTGGCATTGTCCCAGGAAGGCAGGAAACAGTTCTGGTTTACCAGCAAATTTATCCGGCATAGCTATCTGACATTTCCTCCTGGGTGGGGGGGCAGCATGTACCTGAGCCTGCAGTTGTGCCACCTGAGTGGCCAGCAAGGTGAGTTGCTGGTTGAGCTGGGCATTCTCGGCAAGAAGCTGCTCCATCGTAGTATTAAGGGGTGGGTGGCTGAAAGCAAACTGTTCTGAACCAGCCCTCTTCTCGCACCCCTAATCAAAAGAAGAGACTGGAAAGCGTCCAAGGCTAAAAGGCTTCTGCCAAGATTTAATAGTAAACACACAAGAGCTTATCTTCTCAAGCAAAAGAGTTGCTTTCAGCAACCAGCCCCTCCCCAAACACTCCTTTTATAGAGAGCTCAGGGCGTGGTCTCCCTGTGCCTCCTCCCGAGGAGTCCCATAGCCTTCCTTTGTTTGTCCCTGCTCGACTGCCTCCTGCGTCGGGCGTCCTTGAACAGGGCCAGCTGTGGGTCATCATCCTCCGCACTCTCGGGCTCACACAGCTGAGCAGAGGTTCCCGGCTGAGGACTCTGCAAAGTCTCCAAATCATCATCAGCCGGTTCGTTTCCCTCCTCCCCCACATCTGAGTCCTCCGATACATCGGAGCCGGCTGTCGGACCCACAGGCTGACCCTGAGTCACAACACAGTCAGAGCCGAAGAAGCTTCTTGGATGAGAAGCGAAACTTCTTCAACGAAAAACAAGAAAGTCCCGTTGCCTCCTGAAAAAGCACCTTTGGGACAACCATGATCTGGATGACTGAGCACCTCCATAGACAAAGATTTGAACCCCCCACTTTTTCTTCTTCTTGCCGTATCACTTTTGTACCTGAGGTGGAGAGAGTTTGTTGCATGACCCTGTTGGTAGAGACGTAAAGCTTATTAGAGGCTGCTCTTGGGCTGAACACATTTTCTCAATGCTTCGGGCCTTGCAAACTGGATTGAGGTGGTTCCCACTCTGAAATTTCAAGGTTGGCATCCATCAGAAGTTCTAAGAAGTGTCACTGCTATGTAGCAATGGCTTTACTGCAAAGGCTTGGGGAGAAAGATCTTAACGGATTAGTGAACGGAGAAGGTATCATTTTGGGAAAGGCAGTGATCTAGTCAAATAGCGTAGATGAGGAACATTGAAAACATGGCATTTTTGTGAGTTTGCCTCACTGCTGGAGTCTACTCTACCTGAGATCATAAGAAAGGGAGGGAGGGAGGGAAGGAAGGAAGGAAAGAAGGATGGGAGGGAGGGAGGGAGAGAGAGAGAGAAAGAGAGGGTAGGGGGAAGACAGAGAAAAAGGAGTGGAGAGGAGAGGTGGAGAGGAGAGGAGGGAGGGGAAAGAGGAAGAGGAATGGAGGGGAGAGAAGATGAGAGGGGAAAAGAGAGGAGAGGGAGGGGAGGAGAGGAGAGGGAGAGGAATGGAGGGGAGAGAAGATGAGAAGGGAAAAGAGGAGAGGAGAGGGAGGAGAAGAGAGGAGAGAGAGGGGAAAGAGGGAGAGGAATGGATGGGAGAGAAGATGAGAGGGGAAAAGAGAGGAGAGGGAGGAGAAGAGAGGAGAGGGAGGGGAAAGAGGAAGAGGAATGGAGGGGAGAGAAGATGAGAGGGGAAAATAGAGGAGAGGGAGGGGAGGAGAGGAGAGGGAGAGGAATGGAGGGGAGAGAAGATGAGAAGGGAAAAGAGGAGAGGAGAGGGAGGAGAAGAGAGGAGAGGGAGGGGAAAGGGAGAGGAATGGAGAGGGGAGAAGAGGAGAGGGGAAAAGAGGAGAGGGAGGGGAGGAGAGGAGAGGGAGGAGAAGAGAGGAGAGGGAGGGGAAAGAGGGAGAGGAATGGACGGGAGAGAAGATGAGAGGGGAAAAGAGAGGAGAGGGAGGAGAAGAGAGGAGAGGGAGGGGAAAGAGGAAGAGGAATGGAGGGGAGAGAAGATGAGAGGGGAAAAGAGAGGAGACGGAGGGGAGGAGAGGAGAGGGAGGAGAAGAGAGGAGAGGGAGGGGAGGGAAAGAGGGAGTGGGGGGGAGAGGAGAGAGATGCTTGCCAGTAAAGGACATTATTCACAACCGAATAGGCACTCCTTCCTGGGAAGCCATTGCACGTAATTAATGGCAATTTTAATTCAAATCTTTCCTTGAGAATGCCAAGGAAGAGTCTTGTGACTGCTGATGTCCTGATGTGGAGGAGCAGTATTTGATAGCCCACCACTTAGAAGTTGAATCTTTTACCAATATAAGGGGAATATCTGTAGCTCAGGGTTGAAAGGAGGGGTCCTTGGGACTCTCTGAGCTTGGTGGTTTTCTTGCAGACGTCTCATCAACCGACTAGGTAACGTCGTCAGTCCTAGAGACGATGATAATGACGATCTAGCACTGATGATCTAGCACTGACGCGGTTACCCAGTTTGAGTAATGAAACGTTTGCAAGAAAACCAACCAAGCTCAGAGAGCACCAGGAACCTCCTCCCCTCCCCCACCCCAGTTGAATGTGTCCATGCGTTGCGGGGTACGTAAAGTGAATGAACCACTTCAGTCCCACCCCAATGGTTGGATCCTTCACGGGCTCAGCCACAACATCCAGTTTAACATTGGAGAGGGGAATCTGAACTCACTGAGATACGTAAAAAACCCCTGTTTGAAAGGGGCCGTTAGGCCATTAAATCCAAGTCCCAGATCCATGCAGGAATCCCTAATAGATTCTCTTTCACCTACCCAGTGAAGAGGGAACTCGCAATGTTTTTGGGTCACTGGTTTCGCCGTTGAGTTGCTTTTGCTGATAGGAAGTTTTTTTTCTTCCTTTTTCTAATATTCCCTTGGAGCCTGACATCCTGCAGCTTCAGCCAATTAATCCAAATCCTGCATTCTTAATTTTTTTTTCCTCCTTGGGTGACATCCTTCTCAAAGAGAGCTTTCCTACTTACATTCTCAGCTGTTTCGATCTCTCTTCGTATGATTCGCTTTCTGCTGCTCTGATGGGAGACGGGTGAATTGAGTTCCTCCTTGGTGAAAGTAACAACTCACTCAAAATGAATGATGAAGTAACCTATCCAGCATGTT